>NC_086241.1:48677500-48977500 GCF_036321145.2 Pelmatolapia mariae | reverse complement strand
CCCTTGGTTACAAAGACGAGGCACTGTCTGTGTGTGTGTGTGTGTGTGTGTGTGTGTGTGTGTGTGTGTGTGTGTGTGACCGTGAGACCTCCTGCTGGGCAGGAAGCTTACATCAAACAGACCTTCCAGATAGGATGTGTCTGTAATCAAACCTACAGCCCCTCACCCAAAAACTCAAGAATCTGAGGAGGGGGACTGTGGAATTGCTTTACAATGTAGAAATGGATGGTAAGCATAAAAATGACAAACATTTAACAATTCACTCTAACAATTTGTTTTAAACCTAAACTCTGCTTTCTTATTATAAATTTCATGAAGATTAAACTTCAATTAGCATATTTTCCTGAAGTTACTCTGCATAATTTTCTGCCAATTGTTTTTCCAAATGACTTCTGTTTTACCAAAGTCTCTATTTTTTTGTATACTTTCTTTTGCCTTGAACTATATCCTAGACATTTGCCTCTAATAAAGGCCTTTGGGCATCCCATACAGTAGCCAATCTCTCTGTGGTCCCAATATTTACATCCCAAAAAAGTTAATATCATCTTTTAATGCTGCCACGAATTGTTCATCCCGTAAAAGACTTGGGTTTAGTTTCCATCTGCCCCGATTATATTTCTCAACCTGTAAGTCTATATTTAGTTCTACTGGGGCATGATCCGATATTATGATTATACCTATATCACAGTTTACAACCAAATCAGCGCTCATACTAGATATTAAAAAATAATCAATTCGGGAATGACTTTTATGAGAATGTGAGTAAAACGTATATTCCCTTTCTAAAGGATGTACTAATCTCCAGATATCAACCAACCCAGCTTCCTCTTTAAAGATAGCTGCTGCTGATTTATTTTTGTACTAGGGCCTAGATTTGCACCACTCCTATCCAAATACTAATCCGGAACCTGATTAAAATCTCCTCCCAGCACAATCTGAATTGGAGGACATGGACAGCGCCTTCTTGCTTTAGGAAGTTCATAAAGCGAAAGAGAAGGTCTTGCTGTTCTCGAATTTCCTTCAACTCCAGCTTTAGCACCTGATACAAAGGCAGGAAAAAAAATGGATTAATATACTCTATAAAGCATTGCCTGCTATATTCCTCCTGCTTCTATTAGGCTTACGCTGTCCCATATACCAGCTACATATTGTCACTAGGTTTTTGCTTAATGCCAGATGGCTTTTGTTTCAAAGGTGGCTTGCAATTGAATTTTAGGTTTTTAATGAATTACTTCACTCTCCTAGATGAAAGCAAACACTTACTGAGGGCTTTTTGCTGCGAGTATCAGAGTACTTTTGCAGGAAAGGAACCAGTGTTGAAGTGGGCTCTGTGGATTCTTCAGGCTGGAGTGAACAAGTCGGGAAAAATTAAATACACATTTAAAATTCACAGAAGATACACTCACCCCTCATTCTGTTAGGTATGCCTGTTCAACTGCTTGTTAACAGGAATATCTAATCAAATGACACAAACTCAGTACATTTAGACATGTTTAAGGCAACCTGCTGAAGTTCAAATCGAGCATCAGAATGGAGAAGGGAGATTTAAGTGGATTTCTATGTGGCATCGTTGCTAGTGCTAATACAGGCTGGGCTGAGTATTTCAGAAACTGCTGATCTACTGGGATTTACTCCACACATCCATCTTTAGGGTTTCAAGAAAATGGTCTGAAAAGGAAAATATCCCATGAGCAGCAGTTCTCTAAGTGAAAATGCCTTGTGGACGTCACAGGTCAGAGGAGAGTGGCCAGACTTCTGGCTGCTTTGAGCAGAAAGGATAGGAGGGCAACAGTAACTCAAATAACCACTCAATATAACTGGGGTATCCAAAACAGCATCTCTGAATGCACAACATGTTGAACACAGAAGCAGATGGGCTACAGCAACAGAAGACCACACAGAGATTCACCAAAATTGGACAACAGAAGATATGAAAGACATTATCTGGTCTGATGAGTCTGAATTTCTGCTGTGACACTTAAAGGGAAGGGTCAGAATTTAATGTAAAGAGCATGAAAGCACAGATGCATCCTGCCTTATACCAATAACTCAGACAGGTGGTGCTGGTGTGGGGATATTTTCTTGACACACACTGAGTACTGCTGCTGACCATGTCCATCTTTAATAACCCAGCCAATAAATCTGCTTTATGCCACAAAAGTTTGAGTTCAGAAAGCAAAAGATCGACCTGACTTGTTACTTGAAAGGTAACCAAACAGAGTGACTGGTGAGTGTAAATGACAGCCAGTTACAGTCCAGTATATACTTACAGGTGAGTTGTCAATGAATATCAAAATTAAATGATTCGCTGTGTCCTGAAATAAAAAAAAAAAAAAAAAAAAAAAAAAAACCACACAAAAAAAAAAAAAAAAAAAAAAAAAGCAGTCAGTAAGTTTCAAACTCAAGTGTCGCGCTGTAAGTAATGTTTTGATTTGTCTTTTATTTGCATTCTCATAATACTGCACATTAGCGCTGGTTAAAGGACTATAAAAGAAATATCCTGTTAGACTGGCAAAAGCATCCAAAGACACGTTTAAGGGGAAGAAAAAAAAAAAAGAAAAACACACACAGCTTTGGATTTCTATTCTACACTCACAGGATCAGCCAAGTAGTCCATTGAAGGAAGGAAGACAGAACCAGCCAAAACTTCTCTTATCAGGAGTGTAAGAGATCTGAGAGAATGACGAGATACAGAAGCAGGAAATAACAGAACGAAGCAATAAAGACGTAGTGCTGCATAGTGTCACGAATGACACTATTCTCATGGTAGAATCATGCTGTGCATTCATGTTGTGACTTCATTGGGTAACTAGAAAAATTTGCATTTCCTGCGAAAATGCAGTGTGGATGCTTTACAGCAGAAGCTGTCAGCTGAAACTAGCTGAAAAAGCTGAAAAGTTGCAGAAATCGTAAAAGCTTTGCAGAAGCAAAGGAACTTTGCTAAATTTTAATTCTAAATTTCTAAACAAGAATTTAGGAGAAATAGTATAAGATAACAGAAAGAATATATTTAGCCAAACATTCTTAAACATTACAGAAATACTATGGTTTAGAAAAACAGTACAACATAGCAGAAATGCTGTGATTTACCAGAGACACTGTAATATATTATGAATATTGTAATTTTATATAAATACTATGTTTTAGCAAAAATACTCCAGTTTAGCACAAATATTATAACATAGCAGAAATACTACTCTATAGCAGAAATGTTATATTTAGAAAGAAAAATATAATATAGTAGAAATACTATGATTTAACAGAAATACTCTATTTAGCACAAATCTTATAAAATAGCAGAAATAGTATGATTTAGCAGAAATTCTGTATTTATCACAAATCTCATAAAATAGCAGAAAAAGTATGATTTAGCAGAAAAGCTGTATTTAGCACAAATCTCATAAAATAGCAGAAAAAGCATGATTTAGCAGAAATGCTGTATTTAGCACAAATCTCATAAAATAGCAGAAAAAGTATGATTTAGCAGAAGTGCTGTATTTAGCACAAATCTCATAAAATAGCAGAAATAGTATGATTTAGCAGGAATGCTGTATTTAGCACCAACGCTGAAAAGCAGCAGCAATGCTATGACTTAGCACAATAGTAATAACTTAAATAGAAAAATTGGAAAAGCAAAATGGACAGCTGAACAAATGCTGAACATGCTAAGGGTCCCTCAAATGTAATTGTTAAATGAAAAAAAAAAATCTGTAAAAAAAAGTATAACAGTCATACAAACACAAAGATGGACAAATATAGAAACAAACAAGCACAGAGAGACACACACAGGATCAAATTCAGTCAACCAGTGTAAATATATTGAATTTAAATCATACAATAAGATGCTCCCATAAAAAGGCTATCGCTCTCTCTCTCTGTCTCTCTCACACACACACACACACACACACACACACACACACACACACACACACACACACACACACACACACACACACACACACACACACACACACGGAGAGAAAACCAAGTTTCTAGGTCAGTCAAGCAGCCTGGGAGCTGCTGAATTTGAATCCACCAATCAGAGAGGCTCTGTGCTTTTTCCCGCCAAAACTGGTGCACCTCTTTTTACACACGCAGCACAGAGACAGGATTTCTGCAGTCTATTTCTCATAGTCAGGGCTCCCCTCAAACAAATGGCTATAAATTCCTAACCGTAGGGGCTAGAACAGTCATTCTTACACCGTTTTGTTCAGAAGAGATGGGGGAATCTTAAAGTATTGACAATTTATCATTAAAATATGAATTATTAAAGATATATGACTTCTAATGCACCATAACTGATTAGAGGCAAAGCGAAAACTGCCTTGACCTGCCCTCAAACAACGCTTTCTAACTCTAAATCTATTTGGAGTATAGATATAATTCTTTCACCGTATGAGACAGCAGGCTTTGGTGAACAGTCATGGAAATTTTCAGGTCTCTGTGGAAATCTATCAAAAAGATATCACGAGAGAAAAAATTGCCTCATTTCCAGAGTTTGAAATCTGAAGAAATCTGAGCGAGGGACAAATTTCCTACCCTCAAACAAACCCAATTCATGGCCAAATGGTAATAGATGAGAAAACAATTCTTGAATTGTGAGCGTCAGGAGTGTCTGAAGATATACTGGCACAAACCTCATGTCTTAACGTCGCTTCATTCGGGAGATATGAAGATTCGAAAATGCCTCTCATTACAGAAATCAAGCGGTGATTTTAAACGACCTCTCCATTGACTTTCTATTGGGATTTTTGAGACTTTGTGTTGGTCTGAGGAGATTTGCCAAAATTCTATAAATCCCACAACAATGACAGTGACAATTTCTGAAAGCCAGCAAAAATACCTACGTTTTGATGTATAATTTGTGGAAGTGGAGTCAAGATTGAGCAAGTAGCAAGAAGTTGTTCGGACATGAAGAGAAGACTGCAAAACCTTCAGTGGCACACTGAAAGCCAAGTGCATAGCAACCATAACAACGCATGTATTTTCTGAAAAATCACAATTTTGCAACTCAAAACTTAAAGAGGGATAAGATGAAAACAGTAACAGATATGAAAAAGCTGAATCATACATGAATAGCCCAATAATTTGTGAACATTTTAAAGTTTGAATGGTTGTTCTAGGCGAAAGTATAAGGAAGTAGTTAAGTTTCAAAAACAAGCAAGTTTTAGCAGAATTTTGTAAATTTCCCATTCATTTCAATGGGACAAATTAAAGGAAAAAAGCTTAATATTTTAAAAAGTATAATAGCAAAAAATACCAAAAGTCATAGCACCCATTAGCAGAAATAGCAGAATAGTTTGAAATTTGAACGGTGAAAATCGGCTGAAAATTGTGGAAGTAGTTAAGTGCCAAAAAACGTACAAAAAGTGGCAACTGGAATAATAATAAAGAAGAAAGAGAAACAGGAACTCAATAGTGTGGATGCCAAAAGCATCCACACAAATATATGGTTGCAGTGCATGGGCTTTACTTCCAGAGCAGTCAGTTACCTGCAGTCTGTGGCCTTGGCAGGATGTAAGGGAACAGTATCTCAGTCAGCTTCCTGAGGTAGAGAAGCTCATCTCTGCGAATGCGAAGAGCCACGTGGAGATCAGGACCATATTCCTCCAGGGCAGCTTGTTGAAGATACTGGGTTTTTTTACTGAAAAGAAACCAAAAAACATTTTTTTACGATAAAAGAAATAAAAAACAAACTGCTCTGTGTGATTATATCTGCCATACCCTTCTGCCTTGCTTTGCTAATAATTTCATTGTACTTCATGGAGACTTTAAGGAGCTTTTATGTGATGAGAGATGCCACATCCACCTAAGAGAGAGAGACAAGTTTATTTGAAAATGATGAAGATGAGTTTAAAACACTCAAAGTTTTTATCTTTATAGAGTAAGTTTCACATTCTGAGTCCGACGAACCAGCACAGCTGCAAAGAAACGCAAGGTCACTCTCAGCTCGTCGACAAACGCCTCGTCGTCTGTGATGTCTCTGAAAGGAAAAAGAAATCTGTCCCCTCACTTCACAGGACACAACACAGTTTGAACCTCGGAGGAAGGATACAAGAAGCTCTTACCTATACCAAGGATATACAAAATTTTCCAGAACAAGCTCTAGAATCTAAAATAAAAACAATAGATTTTATTGTGCCATAATTTGATAGATTAATTTAATGTTTATTTAAAAATAATAACGTGTTTAACGAATATGTCTATTACCTCTGAGAGTGAGGCATCCACTTTAGAAGGAATTTTCAGGTCAAGCCATGGCTGATAGTTTTCCAGTAACAGAGTCGGTCTATAAATATGATCAAAATTGGGGAAAAAAAAAAAAAAAAAAAAGAAGAAAAAAAAGAAGAAAAAAAAAAGGAATAAAATAGAAAAAATTCAGTCTGACCACTAGATGGCACTGCTAAACCTCCCATGACCTAATAAGTAGGTAACTTATTGTTGTCAACCCAGTAATGATGGATCTCTCTCTCTCTCTCTCTCTATATATGCGCTAATCGTTGCAACATGGCAAATTGAACCTCCCCCACCCTCATTCAGATCTTGCGTTTGGAACCATCTTGGTTTTCATGTGAAGTATGACCCTGAAGATAAGCGCGTCATGGACAAAAGTAAAACAGTATGTCGGATGTGCCACGCAATGCTCAATTACATGGGTGGGAACTACTGCGTTAGCGCAGTTTGCTCGTTAACGGAGATTTGCTGTGTTGTGGCCAAACAAAAAGGAGCAAGAGCGCCCAAACAGACCAAAAAAAAAAAAAAAAAAAACCCACAAGAAAATAGTTCAAAAAACAAGAAAACACACCAAAAAAACGAAACCAAACTAAAGCTCAACAAGAGTCCACAAACAATTCAGGGGGGTCGACCCGGAGGTCGGCCATACAGGAGCCAAAACAGGTCAGGGGGCCGGCCATGCACATGGCAACGGCGGTGGTGCAGGCAAAACCATTCGGGAGGCCGACCACTTGGAAGGCAGTGGCGGCCACTGAGCCGGTCTGGAGGTCGGCCGCGATGCCAGCGGCAGCGACGAACTCTTTCCGGAGGCTGTCCTTGACGGCCATGATGCCAACTTAGAGGCCTGGAAAACGGCCGGCAGAGCCGAGGCGGAACAGGACAGACCGGGTCCCATGACGGTGTGGCAACCGCAGGGCCAGACGATGGCAGAGCGGAAGCCGGGCCAGGCGTGGACGGAGTCTGACGAGGCCGGGCCAGGCGTGGATGAAGCTGCGGCTGCAGGCGTGGATGAAGCTGCGGCTGCAGGCGTGGATGAAGCTGCGGCTGCAGGCGTGGATGAAGCTGCGGCTGCAGGCGTGGATGAAGCTGCGGCTGCAGGCGTGGATGAAGCTGCGGCTGCAGGCGTGGATGAAGCTGCGGCTGCAGGCGTGGATGAAGCTGCGGCTGCAGGCGTGGATGAAGCTGCGGCTGCAGGCGTGGATGAAGCTGCGGCTGCAGGCGTGGATGAAGCTGCGGCTGCAGGCGTGGATGAAGCTGCGGCTGGCTGGACGGGCTCCTCGGGCCCTCCAGCTGACGAGGCCGGAAACTGGCTAGGTTCTCCTGAACCTCCAGCTGACGAGTCTTGGGGCTGGACGGGCTCCTCGGGCCCTCCAGCTGAGACAGACACTGAAGCAGCAGGTACACAGACCTCTGCCAGTGTGGGCACTGGCTGGGACTGAGCAGCACAGTGGCTAGACTCAGGCAGCAACAGTGGGATGCAGTCCTCAGAGGGCTGAAAGTGTTCCCCAATACACTCAGCAGAGGACGGGGGCGGACGGGTGAACTCACAGGGGGTACTGAGAGCCGAGAATGTTCTGGTGAGTTCCCCGTTGAAACTGCTGGAGCTGGCGTCTTGACCTCTAGGGGTCCAGAGTCAGCCGGTGAGCGACACCCAGCCTCTGGGGAGGCCCTAGAGGGAGTAAACGTCTCTGAGGTGGCCAGCTTAAGAGAACCAGCAGATGTAATGATGAAGTGTGTTCCCTGCTTGTAATGAGACGGTGAGGATGGTGACTGAATGAACGAGTGGGTAGGCTGCTGAACTGGTGGCAACTGAGCTACAGGTAGTGAAGTTGTAACAGGTGGTGGAGTGGCTGACTGAACTGATGGCAGCTGACTGAACCGTTAACTGAATTGCAGACCCAACATTAAACTGTGGTGAAAGTGTGGATGGGAGAACATTATCAGGAAAAACTGTTTCGGTGAGGTTTACAACTTGCCCTGAATGAATCAGTGCCAGTGAAAAAGGGTCCCAAACACTTCCATTCTCTAAATTCATAATACCAGGCTTGGAAACAGTCATTAACACAGAGCGTGGGCTTAGGAGAAACAGTCTTTGAAGCAGTGGCCATGGGTGAGACAGAAAAATTATTGTTATCTTCAGAAGATACACAAAACATAGCTCCAGAAAACACAGTCACAGAGTCTGATGCAGCAGAAAAAGTGTCCCTTTCACTCACCACAGCCGATTGTTTACATGTCCCGACATCCGGCTGTGGGGTGCCACGCTGACAGCACAAACGTCGCTTTTTTCTCGGAGACGGTTCCGACAGGCCGGGTAATCCCTCGTCCGGCGGTTCGGACGGCACGTCCTCCGTTGAAGCGAGCAGGCGAGCGGTAGCGGCGGGGGGTGTAGGTGAAGCTCATGGAGAACGAAATTCTGCACGAGCGGATGCAGAGAGTCCAATAGCCAGGGATAACTGGACATAAGGTGTTGTAGGTTGGCTTCCACAGAGTAAAGAGAGGCTTCTCCCTCATGCTCTAACTGGTAAATTAATTTAGAAGCTGAGTCGATAACGGCCTCCTGAAGCTCCCTGGGTGGGGTGACTGCTGCTGGATCCATATCTGGCTGGTCCGTACTGTCACGGCGGGTGAGAAGAGCCGTGTGAAGAAAAAAAAAAAAAAAAAAAAAAAAAAAAAAAGGAAAGAGGATCCAAGCGCAGGCAGTCGTGAAGGTGTGAAGGTGATTTACTGACACAAAAATATAGAGAGGCAAACGACAAAACGGAGAACTAAACTATACTAAACTATACAGAGCATGAACAAGAACACAAACCTGAACATACAGCAAGGTGGACGACGGTACAAGATGGTGACAGCAGGGAACACACGGAAGAAACATGGTGGATACACAGACGGACCAGCAACAACGACTAAAGACGTGACTTAAATACACACAGAGAAACACAGGGAGATTACACACAGGTGGTGGACACAGCTGGGAGTAATTAACAAGACGAGACAGAGGTAAAACTGAACACACTCACATGAGCCACAGACCTTCACAATAAAACAGGAAACAAGAACACTACACAAAGACGCAGACCCGACACTGAGAGACACATGGAACTAAACCCACACAAAACATGAGAACATAAAACCTGCAAACAAAAACCCTAAACCAGAATCACAGTAATATAATATATTACAAATAATCAAAACACCAGACAATCCCAAAACACTCCAAGATGCAAAATAAACCAAAACATAAAGAACTCAAAATACTGGGTCGAAACTGACCCAGAACCGTGACAGGTACGGTGTTATCCTAATAACAAACCATGGGTAACACAGGAAGTCAAAGCTGTCCTCAACATGAAGAAAAAGGCCTTCAGGAGCAAAGTGAAGGAGGAGATGAAAGCAGCACAGCGGGAGGTGAAACGCTGCCTGAGGGAAGCAAAGGGCACCTACAGGAGGAAGGTGGAGCAGAAGTTGGAGAGGAACAATATGAGGGAGGTCTGGAATGGTGTGAAAACCATCACAGGCCACAACACCAAGAACAGCACAGGGAGGGGGGGGGCACTGTGGAGAAGGCAAACAAACTCAACAACTTCTTCAACAGGTTTGACCAGCCCACAACCCCCCCACCCTCACCTTTACTACAGAGCCCTCTCCCCACTCTCCTACCTCCCTCGCTTCCCCCCCTTCCTGACACTATGACACCCCCCCTCCTCCAACCCCTCTCTCAACAGCAGGACATCCCCCCCCCCCCCTCCTTCCAATCATCTCCCAGTGTCACAGTGGATCAGGTCAGGAGACAACTGAGGAAGCTTCGCCCCAGAAAGGCAGCAGGCCCAGACAAGGTGTGTCCTAGGATGCTAAAGGCGTGTGCTGCTGAACTTGGGGAGCCGCTACAACGAGACTTTAATCTCAGTCTGCAACTGGGGAGAGTGCCCGCTCTATGGAAGACATCCTGCATCGTCCCGGTCCCCAAAAGGAACTGGCCCAATGAGCTGAATGACTTCCGACCGGTGGCACTGACGTCACATCTTATGAAGACTCTAGAGCGGCTCTTCCTCAACCTCCTCCGACCACAGGTACAACATGCCCAGGACCCACTACAGTTCGCATACAAGGCGGATGTCGGAGTGGAGGATGCCATCCTGTACCTCCTACATAGAGCCCACTCACACCTGGATGGGGGAAAAGGCACGGTCAGGATCCTGTTTCTTGACTTTTGCAGTGCCTTTAATACCATCCGGCCCTGTATGCTTCAGGAAAAACTGAACAGGATGGAGGTGGACCCCTGCCTGGCCGCTTGGATCTCCGACTACCTCACTGACAGACCACAGTCCGTCAGGCTGAAGGACATCATGTCTGACACTGTGGTCAGCAGCACAGGAGCACCACAGGGAACTGTACTGTCCCCTCTTCTCTTCACCCAGTACACCTCTGACTTCTGCTACAACTCTGAATTATGCCATATTCAGAAGTCTGCAGATGACACAGCCATCATGGGGTGTATCTGGGATGATCAGGAAGAGGAGTATAGAAGTCTGGTGAGGAACTTTGTCGCATGGAGTCACACAAACCACCTGCAACTCAACACCTCAAAGACTAAGGAACTGGTTGTGGACTTCGGGAGGTCCAGAGAAGATCCACTGCCGGTTCAGATAGAGGGGGGAGGAGGTGGTCAACAAGTACAAGTACCTCGGGCTGTGGGTGGACAGCAAACTGGACTGGTCATGCAACACACAGCACCTGTATATTAAAAAAAAAAAAAAAAAAAAGCCCAAAGCCGACTGTACTTCCTCAGGAGGCTGAGGTCTTTTAACATCTGCAGGAAGCTCCTGAGGATGTTTTACCAGTCAGTGGTTGCTGGAGTACTTTTCTATGCTGTAGTGTGCTGGGGGAGCAGCACAGCAAAGAAGGACTCATCCAGGCTGGAAAAACTGATCAGGAAGGCTAGCTCTGTGGTCGGCATGAAGCTGGACACTGGTGTCAGTGGCAGAGAGAAGGACACTTAAAAAAAAAAAAAACAAAAAAAAAAAAACTGCTGGACAATATGGACAATGCTGGGCATCCTCGGCACACGGCCATAAACAACCAGAAGAGTCTGTTCAGTGACAGGTTGCTTCTCCCAAAGACAAGAACCAACAGACTTAAAAACTCATTTCTCCCACACGCCATCAAACTGTTTAACTCCTCTCTGGAGGGGAGAGGGAGGGGTAAACAGGAGGACAAAGGGGGGGGGGGGGGGGGGGAACAACTAAGCTGTAGTGCCTCTTCACTTCACTGTGGAATACCTTTTGTGCAATACTTTTTGTTAATAGTCAACGGCGCAATCGACTTCAATACTTGAAATGTGCAATTCACTTGTATTTTTATTCCTATTTATTCTATTTATAAGTTTGGTCATACTTTACGAGAACGGATGACAACAGGGCAACTTGCAATACTTGCAAAGTAGATATTTCATTTAAGGGAGGAAACACTACGAATATACAAAAGCATTTGCTCACAAAACACGCGATAACCTCAAATGAATGTCGTGTTTTTAATTCCGCTCCGGACTTGTGAATCTCAACCCAGCAGCAGCGGTAACGTTTGCACGTCCTCTCCCGTTAATGCGGCAGGTAAATAATCAACTAACAGTGCATATTATGTTAGCGCGATCTGCCTTATTACAAAACCTGCCATTCACACACAAATTCATACACTGGTGATGGCAAGCTACATTGTAGCCACAGCCACCCTGGGGCGCACTGACAGAGGCGAGGCTGCCGGACACTGGCGCCATGGGCTGTCAGACACGGGTGAAGTGTCTTGCCCAAGGACACAACGACCAAGACTGTCCAAGTCGGGGCTCAAACCGGCAACCTTCCGATTACAAGGAGAACTCCTAACTCTTGAGCCACGATCGCCCCATTTAAGATCCTTCTTACACCTTCAGATGTCTACAGGCATGTCTGTAACCAGGCTATGGCTCCCTGGTGAAAATCCATTAACACGCGCATAAATAAAAGTAATGAGCCTTTACCTTAATACAGCATTACTACCACATGATCTCAACTACATCCCAAATTATTAATCTTTGTTTTGAGGATTTTTTATTCCAAACTGATACATTACTGTGCAAAGGTTTTGAGCCGGTCCTCATTTCAATACATTTGACTTCCAGACTTTGTCTTTTTTAAAGACGTCTTGTTCTCCAGCTTTCCAGATCCTGTTTATTTATTTGTTAAGCTTCTGTACTCTGAAATATGAATCGTTAAAGCATAAAAAGAAACCTAACTTGAGGGTTGAACCAGTGTTGTCTCACATGTACAGATGACTTAACAAAGAACCAAGTTTGATGCAAAAAACAAAAACACATTATTTGTGCCATTACTTTACTCAAATCTATGAAAAATATCAAAGATAACACAGCGTGAAAAAACACTAAACAGTTAGTAGATGGAGGATTTGGATTCTTGATCCAGTGTCATCTGAAAGTGTCTGCTTGGAAACACACTGACAATGCAGTAAAAGCATACTTGGATACAAAAACATGCAGTGGAGAACTATCAGTCATGGATGGGCCTCCCCAGAGCCCTACCTCAATATTATTGAAGCAGTGTGGAATCGTCCACACAAAGAAGAGCTTTGTCCTTCAAGAAGCTAGGAGAGCTGTTCCTGAAGACTACTTAAAGAGATGACAGAAAGCTGCCTCGGCTGAAGAATAAAGGTGCTCACACCAAATACTGACTATGACCCAGTAAAGAACTGAGGGGTGACACAAGACCTCTGCACAGTACTGCAGGACAGATTCTATGTGGCTCACCATAGTTCAACTCACTCGACATCCTGAATGATCTGCCGGGCAATGACCTGTAGACCTCCCCTGAGCTCAGCTACCTCTAAACGTAGAGACGCCATGCAGCACTTGGTCCAGCTGGTTTCTGAGCTCCAGTTTCTGCTCTGGGGAAAGTCCCTGAACCACAGTCTCCACTGCTGCCGGAGCCTGCTGCTGGGCCTCCGTCTCTGAAGACAGAGACAGGAGTTACTTGTTTCAATTTAATAAGTACTGTACCCATGTCTCCAACCTGCCTCCAGGTTGCAGTGACAATGATACTTGTGGCCTGGTCTATCTGGAATACCTCCACTGGGAGATTTTAGTCAGCACAAAAGGCATTACAACTTAATATACAGGTACAGTTAACTTATTAATCAGTTTATAACAATGATGTAAATCTTATTTTAAAATGCCAGTATGAAAAGGAAACGTGCTATGCTTTGTTTTACACTTGAATAAATGGAAATACTTACACAATCACCAGGTGGCAATATATACAGTGAGGGGAACGGGGGTCCTAGGTCCAACAGGGAGGTCCGGGATTGGAGTCACACACGCTAGCTCTTCTTCCTTACAGCAGTTGAAATAACAGGTTAGTCACGGGTCCGGGGAAAACTGTGCACAGGGGAAAATAAGGTTACACAGAGATCGCAGCAAGTTTACAAAGCTTAAGGATTCGAAGCAGAGGTTCACTGACGTGTCTACCATAATCATCCCACAGCGGTGAGGCTGTCTGCGTCCCGGCCTTAAGAGTCCAACCCGTAATCAGAGCCTGATGAGATGCAGGTGTGTGCCAAGGGCGGGAGCCTGCAGTGAGCTCCGCCCTGGCGGGGAGGAGAGAGGAGAATGTACACAAAACACATGTGGCCTAGTGGAGCTGGCCGGGCAGACACGGGGACCATGACAATATATATGTCAGTTTGTTTATATATGTTTATGTTAAGGTCATAGTGGTATAAAGTCAGATGGAAGTACTTCCTGGAAGCGCCACTTGCATTGTGCTTTGCTGCATTTTGCTCGCAGCAAATCATTTGTGCACAGCGCAAGCCAAAGTGTTGTTGTGAGATGGGGGCTTTATAGTGACCTATTCGAGAGGCAGGTGCCAGAATGTGGTGCTTACATCTGTAAACGTACTTTGTACTAACAGGGGGAGGGGGTACAGCAATTAAGTAAAGCAATTAAGCAATAAATCACCAAAAAAATTGCCAGTAACAATATTTTACATAGTATATGCTGCTGTGCTCACTTCTGCAACTGGAAATAAGTCATTTTGTGTGAATATTGAGTTAAATCGGAGTCATTTTTAGTAAGTACAGGTTGTTTGCATAGGTGTGAATGCACATACATGTGGATGTCCTCCTTTACATCTAATCATTTATTACACAGGAAGGAGTAGGATCATATAGGTTTATAGTTCTCCCTACTTCTTTGTAAGTATAACACTTGAGCTGATATACTGGGTATATTTTTTTGTTTAGTTTACAAAGTATGGAATGTGTTTTATTCTTTGAATTGTTCAAAATAACCTTATCTATCTATTGAGAATTATATCCATGAGGCAGATTTTCTGTGGCCAGAAATTCTTGAATTATTATTTGCATAGAGTCAACAAGATCCTGGACACATTCCTGAGAGATTTTTAGAGATTTTCTACCACATCCCAGAGGTGCTCTGTTGGACTGGAATCTGGTGACTGTGGAGGCCATTGAGTACAGTGATCTCATTGTTATATTTATGAAATCAGTTTCAGATGATTCAAGCTTTGTGGCACAGCCTGCAATTCTGCTGGAAGCAGTCGTCAGAAAATGTGTACACTGTAGTATCATAAAGGGATGGACATGGTCAGTAACACTTGGGTAGGCTGTGGTGTTTTATATTAACACCTGTGTTGCTCAGCTGGTACTTCGGTGCCCAGAGTGTGCCAAGAAAATATCCTCCACACCATTACATCACAAACAGCCTAAACCGTTGATACAAGGCAGGATGGAGCCACGCTTTCATGTCGTTCATGTCAGTTTCTTAACCGACCATCTGAACGTCACAGCAGAACTGGTTTTCTCTTTTTTACACTATTAAACCCTGCAGATGATTATGTGGGCAAGTCTCAGTAGATCAGCAGTTTCTGAAATTGATTGATTCTCTATTGATGCTCAGTTTGACCTTCAGCAGGTCATCGTGACCACGTCTTTGTATCTTAATTCATTGAGGTGATGCCATGTGATTGGCTGATTGGATATATGCTTCCTGAGCAAGTTGAACAGGTGTGCCAAATAAAATATCCATTAACCGTATCTTAGTCTGCTTTACATAATAACAATCAAGCAACTGGGAATTATATTTTAATGATTGGTCTGCTAATATAGGATTAATTCAGTTATTACTGACTCAGTTGAGTCAGGAATAACACATATTCCTGACTCAACTCAACCACACAATTGAGGTGTGGTCTATAGTCTGATAGGGTGCTGATTGTGCTGTCTGATGTCAGAAATATAGAATTCATATATGACAGGATTTATAAAAACAGTAACCTCTAAGTAAAAACTCACGTCTCTGGCGTGAAACTCCAAGTTTGGGTTTGTTCTGTCAAGTTTAATCACTTTTGACATTTCTAAGGAACTTTTTGCAGCTGCTCATTCAAAAGTGCATTAGCCCGCTTTGAAATTCTTCTAACGAGTGTCGTAGTGATGAAAATGTGTCAATGTCACTTTGAACTAAAGGCCTTTATTTTTTCGGTTTAGAAGAGCCTCATTTTGACACTGAGACCTATTAATTGAGCTCTCCACAGAAATCTCCCTGTATCTAAAATAGGTAGGAAGTCCATCGTGGAGGTGAAGAGGGACAAAGTAGGCCAAGGACTCTAACAGAAAATAGACTGCGACTCACTGAGGGGCCGGATCATCCCGAGAAAGAACAGGAAATGGGAAAGAATGTGGGTTCACAATAGTTGTGGAAAATCACATGAGTACAGACACTCCACTGGAGTAATCAAGTGAAGAGATTTAGTCAGATTTAGTAGGTATGATGTGATATTACATGCACTTAACTTTATCTAACATTATCTACATGAGGGCTAGAGTTAGACTGCATCAGTAAAGGAAAGCAACTAAATACAGCTATTCACAACATTTACAGAAGTAATTTTAAAGACACTTAAATCTGAGGATTTCGATGTTATGCTACTTTTTCCATCCAACTACATTTCAGAGAACCTTTGTAACTCCTGTATTTATTTGGTAACTGTTAGCATTGTTTTGGTTGAATGTGAGCATTTTGACATTTGACCTCTTTATAAAGTAGTTCTCATTGTTAGGGCCAAATGACCCATTTTTGCACAAGATAAAATTAGCTCTATTTTGACACCATGACACTACTTGCATATGAAAGCATCACTAATAATATATCAATAAAATATTCTGTATTGGGCAACAATAACAGCTGAATCCACAAAACTTAGTTGTGACTTGCAGTGGAATAATTTAGAACACACAATGCAAAATAAGTGGATACCATTCATCTTCTTAGTTTTTTTCTACTTTTTTCACCCGTGTGTGGGGACCCAGAGCAGGGATCCTTTGTTTACAGTAAGGATCAGCTGTTAGCGCTGCGTCCCGCAGCAGTACTGCCGGCGGACAGACCCGACATTCCCAGCGAGCTGAGGAGGAAAAGACGGGGGTGTCGTGCTGGGAAGGAGCGCCGTCGCCCGAGAAGGAGACGTTATCGACCATCTCTTCCTTCTGTAATTATTGGAAATGTCAGATCTTTGCCCAATAAAATGGATGAGCTCACGTCGCAAACCTGGTCACAGAGGGAGTACCGGCAATGTAGCATCATGATGCTAACGGAGTCATGGCTAACACCGCTAACTCCGGACACGAGCGTGACACTACCGGGATTCCAGCTGCTGCGAGCGGACAAGACAAGAGACAGCGGTAAGAGGAAAGGAGGGGGACTGGCAGTGTTTGTGAATGACAGATGGTGTAACCCTGGGCACATCGCTGTGAAAGAACAACTCTGCAGCAGAAACATTGAGCTGTTAGCCGTTAGCATGCGTCCGTACTACCTGCCCCGGGAATTCTCGCATGTTATCGCGATAACAGCGTATGTCCCCCCCCCCTCGGCCAACGCGGATGCAGCCTGTGACACTCGCTCAGTGGTCAGCAGACTGCAAACACAATCTCCGAGAGCCCTCCTCATAATATCAGGGGACTTCAATCATGCCTCACTGGACTCCACACTGCCCACCTTCACCCAGTATGTGACCTGCCCAACCAGAGACAATAAAACACTGGACTTACTGTATGCCAATGCTGAAGAGGCATACAGTTCATCACCTCTCCCTCCCCTGGGCAGATCTGATCACAACCTGGTGCACCTTGTCCCTGTGTATGAGCCCGTAGTGCGCAGGGAGCCACCAGCCACCCGCACAGTACAGAGATGGTCGCAGGAGAGCGAGGAGGCTCTTAAGGATTGTTTTGAGTCGACTGTGTGGGAGGTGATCTGTGACGACCATGGAGAGGACATCGACAGCCTTACTACATGCATTACGGACTATATTAATTTCTGTGTGGATAACACCGTACCTACCAGGACTGTACGGTGTTTCTCCAACAACAAACCTTGGATTACCCCAGAAATTAAAGCCGTCCTCAAGCAGAAGAGGAGGGCCTTCAGATCCAAAGACAGAGAGGAGTTGAAAAGGGTGCAGAGAGAGTTGAGGGGACTGATAAGGAATGGGAAGGATAGCTACAGGCAGAAGATGGAGAACCAGCTTCAGCAAAATAACGTTGGTGAAGTCTGGAGAGGCCTCAGAACCATCTCGGGCCACAAACATCAGAACTCTCTGCCTGGGAGGGATGTGAGGTGGGCAAATGAACTGAATAATTTCTTCAACAGATTTGATTCAGCCATGAGGCAGTCTCCAACATCGGCTGCAGACTCACCCACCCCCACTGCTGCTGTTCCACCTCTGACACTTCACACCTCCTCTATTCACCCTGCTCACTCCTCCCCACCCCCAACAACAGCATCCAATACACAATCAACACAAGGCTCCGGCCTGTCTCTCTCAACCACCCAGGTTAGGAGGGAACTGAGGAGGACTAATGGCAAGAAGGCAGCGGGTCCAGATGGCATCAGCTCGAGGGTCGTCAGGTCCTGCGCGGACCAACTGTGTGGTGTGATGGAGCACCTCTTCAACCTGAGCCTGAGGCTGGGAAGAGTCCCGCAGCTCTGGAAAACCTCCTGTGTTGTACCAGTGCCAAAGACTTCACGCCCCAAGGACCTCAACAGCTACAGGCCGGTGGCTCTGACATCCCACCTGATGAAGACCCTGGAGCGGCTGGTCCTGGCTCAGCTTCGGCGCCTTGTGAGCTCATCACTGGACCCACTTCAGTTTGCCTACCAGCCTGGCATTGGAGCGGATGATGCCGTCATTCACCTCCTACATCGCTCCCTCGCTCACCTGGAGACCGCTGGAAGCACTGTGAGAATCATGTTCTTTGATTTCTCCAGTGCCTTCAACACTATTCTTCCCTCGGTTCTGAAGGACAAGCTGGAGAACTCAGGAGTGGACCATCACCTCACTACCTGGATTTTGGACTACCTCACCGACCGACCACAGTATGTGAGGACTCAGGGCTGTGTGTCGGACAGGGTCGTCTGCAGTACGGGGGCCCCACAGGGAACGGTTCTGGCTCCGTTCCTCTTCACCATCTACACTGCAGACTTCTCCCACAACTCCACCCAGTGCTTCCTGCAGAAGTTCTCTGATGACTCTGCTATAGTCGGCCTCATCACTGATGGGGACGACAAGGAGTACAGAGGACTGACTCAGGACTTTGTGGACTGGTGCCAGCTGAACTACCTCCAGATCAATGCCAGTAAAACAAAGGAGCTGGTGGTAGACTTCCGCAGGCACAAACATCCTCCACTGCAACCACTGAACATCCAAGGTATGGACATTGAGACTGTGGACAGCTACAGGTACCTTGGTGTTCATCTGAACAACAAACTGGACTGGACTCATAACTCAGACGCCCTCTACAGGAAAGGGCAGAGCAGGCTATACCTGCTGCGGAGACTCAGGTCGTTTGGAGTGGAGGGCCCACTCCTGAAGACCTTCTATGACTCTGTGGTGGCCTCAGCCATCTTTTATGGTGTGGTCTGCTGGGGTGGCAGCATCTCTGCTGGGGACAGGAAGAGACTGAACAGGCTGATCCGAAGGGCCAGCTCTGTTCTAGGATGCCCTCTGGACCCAGTGGAGGTGGTGAGTGACAGGAGAATGGTGGCTAAGCTGTCATCCCTGCTGGACAACATCTCCCACCCCATGCATGAGACTGTGACAGCACTGAGCAGCTCCTTCAGTGGGAGACTGCGGCACCCACGGTGTGGGACGGAGAGATTTCGCAGGTCTTTCCTCCCCACTGCTGTCAGACTCCACAACAAAGACTTTAACTGATCAAACACACACATCCACAAATGTGCAATAACACAAATGTGCAATAATCTTTCTGGCACCGTTGTATTTTTCACTCTGTTGTATATAGTATTTGTATTCTATTTTTATCCTATTGTATATTTTATTCTATTTTATTCTACTGTATATAGTATTCTATTTTTATTCTATTCTGTACAGTTGTGTACTGTATTTATTCTTATTTTATTCTAATTGTCCTTCATAACTTTTGCACTGTCCACTTCCTGCTGTGACAAAACAAATTTCCCACGTGTGGGACTAAAGGTTATCTTATCTTATCTTATAAATCTATACAGTCTATGAGAATTCCACTGTCTACCTGATATGAATTTATTGTTGAAATATGGATTTAGATCATTTACCTTATCTAGTTAATGTATGCTTAGTTTCATCTAAATGTATGTTTTGTATACAGTTTTTTTTAAGTCCATGATTTTCCTTTGAAGTATAAATTACCTTCTAGAACAAGAAACTTCAAATTACACTTTGGCACAGTACATGAAATGTACTTTATTTTGTAAGTTACTTTGCACCAGTGCTAAAACTAATAGTAGGCTGCCTCCTTATTGAATTGAAGTTAGACCTGCCAAACAGTTTCTGAACAAAGAACCATCATGCCTGAATAGAGCATTAACTCCTTGGTTTACCTGCACTGCCCTCTTGTGGTAACGTCCATGACTGCATGGTAATTTAAAAAAAAAAATGACACCGTTTCAAAACATCAGCACATTCTTTATTTACAAATTACATGACAAAAGAAATGGTGATGACAGGCTCAAGACTACATGTAGATACAACGGCGACAAATGCTCAAACTCGAATTTCTAAGCAAATAGAGTATGTCTGACGACCGGTGACGCAGCTGGTAGTTAATGCGGTATAAGGGTCATCATTTCAAGTCCAGAGACTTAGTATATCTATTTAAACTTGCATATGGCATTTTCCTCAGTGTTCACGTCAAGCATTTGACATGATCTACCGAGACTCAGCTTGGAGCCAGTTCCAGCAAGTCAAAGCAAACTTTAACTTCACTGCATATGACGACAGGGATGGGCACATTCTTGTTCAGTTCAAACACAAATATCCTAGCAGTATCTTTTCACACAGCAAAACCATACCAAAGAAAATCCCCACTCGTGTCAGCCAACACATGACAGCAACAACAGAGGAGGGGGGACACGTGTGGAAGTATTTTTCTTGCGACAACTTTCTTCTTCTTTTTTAAATAAAAAACCTAACACTTGTGAATGTCACACACATACACACAGCTGGTTAACAGGCTAACTGTATGCTTGGGAGTCTTAATATAAAAGCTGAGAACAAAGGGCACATTTAGAACAAACAGAGGGCAGGATGGATGAAACAAACCCATGGCACTTTGAATAAACAAGGGGATAAAATTAGGCATCTGAACAGGTAAGGCGTGGACCGATCTAGATAGATCATAGACTTTCTGTAAAAACTGCACGATGTAAAAGCTCTCTTACACATAAGCTTAGTCTCTGCCTAAAGTAAAATCACCTGTTTAATATTACATTATAAACATTATACAGATGGTTTTCCCTACCAATTAGTCATGCTGCACACAGGCAAAATTGTTAAGAGTCTTAGTTGTACAAGCTTGCATCTGTTGTTGGCTTTACTGGAAATACAACTCAGGATGGGGGCATATTTCCCTCCTTTGTCCTCTTTATTATCAATGTAATCTCTCCCCTTTCAGTTGTAAAATCAGTGACTATGGATCTGGATGTTACTCTGAAACTAAAGGGCAGAAGCGTAGTGGATCGAGCAACACAACAGTACATGATGCTGTGCATTTCCACAGACTCAGTACTAAAATGCACACATCAACAGCAAACATCCTAAATGATTTTTATGATACACCCGCAGTACTTCCCTACATATGCACTACAGCTGTTTCATCTGTACATACACATTTTCAAGTATGCGAAAGGACTTCTTGACATAGCTAAAACAGGTTTGCATCTCCTTAGTGAAAGAACTGAAAACAAAACTAAGAAAGACGGGCAGTACCCTCTTCAAAGCGAGGGGCATTCCACAATTTAGGTCCAAAAACTAAATGATAATGGTTTAATGTCAGCCTCCCCGGTGTAGTATTATAAAAACAAAAGCAAATCAGATTTACATGACCAAGTGATTGGTCATCATTGGCATCAAGTCTGTTGAGTCTGTTTGAAAATAAAACTAAGAAATTTTAGAGAGAAACACACTGAAAGTGTTGTGTGACGCAGTGCTTAAACTGACTGTTACCAAGAGTTGACTGTTCCCCTTCACAATGCACCCGCACTGGTTTTAAGTGTCTGTGACAAAGTGTTTTTGTTCTATCTCTGGCAGACAGCTAGTGCCTTGGGTCTGAGGAGCGAGGTTGTGGATCCACGGGTACATTATCCACAGGCAAAGGCCTAAAAATCATGAGGAAAAGAGAAAAAAGCAACTAAGAAAAACAGTTACCTAACACTTGTGGTCAAAGGTTTAATTTCTTTTTTTTTTCCTTTAAGATCCTTCTTACACCTTGAGATGTCTACAGGCATGTCTGTAACCAGGCTATGGCTCCCTGGTGAAAATCCATTAACACGCGCATAAATAAAAATAATGAGCCTTTACCTCAGGGGTCCCCAATCCCAGTCCACGAGGGCCGGTGTCCCTGCAGGTTTTAGATGTGTCCTTGATCCACCACAGCTGATGTAAATGGATAAATTACCTTCTCAACGTGTCTTGACGTTCTCCAGAGGCCTGGTAATGAACTAATCATGCGATTCAGGTGTGTTGACCCAGGGTGAGATCTAAAACCTGCAGGGACACCGGCCCTGGTGGACTGGGATTGGGGACCCCTGCTTTACCTGAATACTCATTACTACCATATGATCTCAACTACATCCCAAATTATTAATCTTTGTTTTGAGGATTTTTTATTCCAAACTGATACATTACTGTGTAAAGGTTTTGAGCCGGTCCTCATTTCAATACATTTGACTTCCAGACTTTGTCTTTTTTAAAGACGTCTTGTTCTCCAGCTTTCCAGATCCTGTTTATTTATTTGTTAAGCTTCTGTACTCTGAAATATGAATCGTTAAAGCATAAAAAGAAACCTAACTTGAGGGTTAAACCAGTGTTGTCTCACATGTACAGATGACTTAGCAAAAAACCAAGTTTGATGCAAAAAACAAAAACACATTATTTGTGCCATTACTTTACTCAAATCTATGAAAAATATCAAAGATAACACAGCGTGAAAAAACACTAAACAGTTAGTAGATGAAGGATTTGGATTCTTGATCCAGTGTCATCTGAAAGTGTCTGCTTGGAAACACACTGACAATGCAGTAAAAGCATACTTGGATACAAAAACATGCAGTGGAGAACTATCAGTCATGGATGGGCCTCCCCAGAGCCCTACCTCAATATTATTGAAGCAGTGTGGAATCGTCCACACAAAGAAGAGCTTTGTCCTTCAAGAAGCTAGGAGAGCTGTTCCTGAAGACTACTTAAAGAGATGACAGAAAGCTGCCTCGGCTGAAGAATAAAGGTGCTCACACCAAATACAGACTATGACCCAGTAAAGAACTGAGTGGTGACACAAGACCTCTGCACAGTACTGCAGGACAGATTCTATGTAGCTCACCATAGTTCAACTCACTCGACATCCTGAATGATCTGCCGGGCAATGACCTGTAGACCTCCCCTGAGCTCAGCTACCTCTAAACGTAGAGACGCCATGCAGCTTAGCACTTGGTCCAGCTGGTTTCTGAGCTCCAGTTGGGAAAACAACGTTTATTTACACAATCACCAGGTGGCGATATATACAGTGAGGGGAACGGGGGTCCTAGGTCCAACAGGGAGGTCCGGGATTGGAGTCACACACACGCTAGCTCTTCTTCCTTACAGCAGTTGAAATAACAGGTTAGTCACAGGTCCGGGGAAAACTGTGCACAGGGGAAAATAAGGTTACACAGAGATTGCAGCAAGTTTACAAAGCTTAAGGATTCGAGGCAGAGGTTCACTGACGTGTCTAGCATAATCATCCAGCGGTGAGGCTGTCTGCGTCCCGGCCTTAAGAGTTCAACCCGTAATCAGAGCCTGATGAGATGCAGGTGTGTGCCAAGGGCGGGAGCCTGCAGTAAGCTCCGCCCTGGCGGGGAGGAGAGAGGAGAATGTACACAAAACACATGTGGGCTAGTGGAGCTGGCCGGGCCGCTGGCCGTGTCTCCAGCACAAGGCTCTGGGACCTCCTCCTGCTCATCTGCCTGTAAAGGAAGGCAATCATTCCCAAGCCGGCTGTGGCCCCAACAACCAGCCCCACCAACGCATTCCTCCCCAGCGGCAGGCTCATGACTTTCTTTGATGTGTCTGATAAAAAAGGTAAAAGAAAGAAAGGCCTCCAAGTAAATAATTTGCCCGCTCCAGCTCCTACGACCAAATACAAACAGTGGGGAAGAGGGTTAGCTCAACCCACCACAACTTCCAAGCTAGCAAGGAGTATATATTGATGCTAGCATTTATGGCGCCTAAAACACATTTATGATACACACATACTACACACTTATAATATCTAACAAAAAAACAGGCTTAATAATGACAATAATTGAACTAAAATCGCAATCAGAAACATCAGGGTGGCTAAATATGAATTATATATGTGTTTTAAAGTGTTGGAAAGAAATGACACCCACCTCTCCCACAGGGGAATTGTAGAAAAGGGGAGAGGCCAAAGGGGTACACTGTATTTATAGGGTTGCACCAAAGAAGAAGAAGAAAAGAATGAGTGTTGTGAAACTGCTGTTCAGAAATGCTGTCCATCTAATCTGACTGAGCTGGAGCTGTTTTGCAAAGAAGAATGGGCAAGGATTTCAGTCTTTAGATGTGCAAAGCTGGTAGAGACATACCCTAAAAGACTGGCAGCTGTAACTGCAGCAAAAGGTGGTTCTACAAAGTATTGACTCAGGGGGCTGAATAATTACGCACACCCCACTTTGCAGTTATTTATTTGTAAAAAATGTTTGGAACCATGTATGATTTTCGTTCCACTTCTCACGTGTACACCACTTTGTATTGGTCTTTCACGTGAAATTCCAATAAAATTGATTCATGTTTGTGGCTGTAATGTGACAAAATGTGGGAAAGTTCAAGGGGGCCGAATGCTTTTGCAAGCCACTGTATAAGCTAGGCTTTTTTCTAAATACTGTCGTCATGTTTTTTTTTTTTGTTGTTGTTGTTGGTTTTTAAACGTTTTCTAAGGACAGCGCGAAAACAGTAAAGAAAAAAAAGCCGCCTCTCTCCTAAAAAAAGTGAGATTTGGATGTTTAGGAAGAGGGTAAAGTTTTGGGAATGACGGTAACGGCAGCGAGAGAGAGCGAGCGAGTGAGAGTGAGTGAGTTTTTAGATGTGGGAGATTTGCGACATTTAGCGTGGAGTGTGTAGTTAGTCTGTTGTGTAGTCATTGTTTTGTTTTGTGTGTCAGCGAGGGCACTAATGAATGTCACAAAGGCACATTGCAATGTAAACACTCTCACCAAGTAGAAAACCAGCAGAGTGATACATCTCCTGCTGTCAGGCCTGCAGGTTTATCCCTATGGTGTTCTCCTCTGTCATGTGGTGGAAAAACAGTTTTTTACTGGCACACATCATTTGTTTGTTCTCTCATTTTAGTTATAATAATATTTTTAAATGGTTGTATAAAATAAAAGGACACCAGGTCTATTGGCAGCATTTTTAGATAAATAGTTGTATATGTTTACAAAATGTGTGCATAAGTTTTCAAAATGTACAATTTATATTTGCATTTCAAGTTATAAAAATAATTTACTCAACATGTGAAGAATTTTATTTTATTTTTCTAACAAAAAACAGTGAAACTTAAGTTAGACCTGTGTTTGTAAATGAACCGTCCCATGTTGTGTAGCTTTTTGGATTGTATACTTATTGGGCTACATATTTATATATTATGCAGGCTATACAGTACATGAAATCAAAATTCACATTGTTTTATGTCACTGAAGTGTTTAATTATGTGGGCTACAGAAAATAATGAAGTTACAGATGATATTTATATGAAAAACATCTATACGTACTGCATTCGAATCATTTTAAGAACCTGCATATGTGTTTGGGGAAAAAAGGCTTTGATTTTGCCACCCCATTTGATTTCTTTGCCACCCTCATGCCACCCTGAGAACATTTCTCTAGATCTGCCCCCTGAAAGTGAATTTGATTTTGCTAAGAAACTTCTCCAGTTACTCTGAAGTCATGGCAAAGACAAAAAAGGGACAGACTACCGGTATTAATAAAAAAAATGTACACCCTTTACAGATTTCCAGTCCATAACTAACATAAAGAGGGAAACCACCCTTCACACTTATATTCACACCTGCAGCGAATTTAGAATCACCAAATCCCAACAAACGTGTTTAGACCTGCAGAACAGGGACCGCTGCACTGTGCTGTACCCAAAGTGGACCATCTGTAATTAAGTGATTAAGAATTAAGCAGCAGTGAGTTGTGTCGACACAGCAAAGTGTCTTGCCAGATATGCATGTGACTGATATCAACTACTGGTTGTAATTTTCATGGTGGATTTAATTCACCTGTGAGGCTCAGTAACAGAGATTTTATTAGAAAACTACAGGCATTTTGCGCCGAAAAATATAATTTTTTTTCCAATGCATCTTCATAACTTCATTTCAGTTTTTTTCTTTTCATCAACAAATAAAGGAGGTTACATATAAGCTACTTTTTTTTTATTGCTCAAAACTTGTCTGAACACAGGCTGCACGTGTTGGTCCACTGTGATGTATGTGGCTGATGAAAACAAATTGTACAACCTAAAAATAACAGCAGTCCTGATCAAAAGTTTTAGACCATTTGAAAAATGGCAAAAAATCATATTTTGCATGGTTGGATCTTAACAAGGTTCCAAGTAGAGCTTCAACATGCAACAAGAAGAAATAGGAGTAAGGCAAAACATTTTTTGAGCATGCAATTTATTAAAGACAACGCTTAAACTGAAACAGGCTGTTTTACAGCTGATCAAAAGTTTAGGACCACACCTCCAAAAAACATGGGTAAACCCCCAAAACAGAAAGTTCCAAACTTGAACTCAATAATTAATTGGTCCACTGTTCTTGTTGATCACTTCATGCAAGCGTTTCCATGAGGTGAGTGAGAACATTTCTCCAAGTGGTGAAGAGGGCCACACGAAGGGTGTCTACTGTCTGGAACTGTTGTCCATTCTCAGTTGGATTTAGATCAGGGAAAGACGCAGGATGGTCCAAAAGAGTGATGTTATTCTCCTGGAAGAAATGGTAAATGGCCTGTATTTGTATAGCGCTTTACACATCCAGTCATCCACACACTGGTGATGGAAAGCTACGTTGTAGCCACAGCCACCCTGGGGCGCACTGACAGAGGCGAGGCTGCCGGACACTGGCGCCACTGGGCCCTCTGACCACCACCAGGCAACGGGTGAGGGTGAAGTGTCTTGCCCAAGGACACAACGACCGAGACTGTCCTACGGGCATTGTGTACCGTAGCGTTGTCCTGTTGAAAAACCCAGTCTTACCACACAGATGAGGACCCTCAGTCATGAAGAATGCTCTCTGCATCATCTGGACATAGCCAGCAGCCTTTTGACACTCCTGCACCTCCTGAAGCTCCATTGTTCAACTGAAGGAAAAAGCATCTCCCCAACCATTGTGGCGCCCCCTCGTCTGTAGGGCGTAGAAAACATCTCAGGTGGGATCTGCTTGTCATGCCAGTAAGGTTGGAAGCCATCAGGACCATCAGGGTTGCATTTTTTTACAGGAGAAAAAAAGGTGGTTATATTTTTTTCTCATCAGAGAATTTATCTTTGAAGCTCTTCACCACTAATGGCCTTAATTTGGGTTGAGGATTTTTTAGGTCTTCCACTTCACGTTTTTGTTCCATAACCCCCAGGATTATTTAGGAAATGACCGTCTTAACTGCATCCCACCTCAGCAGCAATAGCGCGCTGTGAGCGACCCTACTTATGCAGTTCAACAAGCCGATCATGTTCAAAAAGTAAAATGTTTTTTGCTTTTGCCATCAGAACATCCTGACAGTCTGACTACCTGACAGAAAATGACAATGAATCCACAGTTTTGCACAGATTTGGCCTTTTAAAGGCATGTGGTCCTAAACATTTGATCAGCTGTAAAACAGCCTGTCCCAGTTTAAGTTTGTGAAATGTAAGTTAAATTTTTTGTCTCACTCCCATTTCTGCTTGTTGCATGTTGTTGGAACCTTGTTAAGATCCAACCATGCAAAAGATGATTTTTTGCCATTTTTCAAGTGGTCTTAAACTTTTGATCGGGACCGTATTTAATAATCAATTACTTTCTTCTGAATGGATTAAGAATGCTTTATGTCCACATTGCAATGCATCACAATTGTAAATCATTACACGATTAATTGTGTCAGCTCTATTAGATTTAAGATTGTATATTTGCTTTTGAAATGGGCAGTTTGCTTTATTGTGCTTTGTATTTGCTTTCAGACTGCAAGGAAAGAACGCTGATGTACACCGAGCATCTGAAGAACAACATGCAAATGCTCCAGCACATTGGATCCAAAACCTGTTCCAGTTCCTCAGACACCATCAGAGACTGTTTTGAAAGCCCTCTACTATCAATCTGGATAAAAAGAAACTTTACCAACCACTGCAAGTATCAAGTGTTTTAAATTTTGTTTGACTGTTTATTATGTACTTATTTGTTTTGACTGTTTTGAAAGCCCTCTACTATCAATCTGGATAAAAAGAAACTTTACCAACCACTGCAAGTATCAAGTGTTTTAAATTTTGTTTGACTGTTTATTATGTACTTATTTGTTTTTGGTTGTATTAAGTTTGATATTAATTAGATCAGTGCCTTTTTAGTCATTAATTTGATTATTAAATATTAACTGTTTAGGGCAGCATGGTGGCACGGTGGTTAGCACTGTTGCTGCACAGCAAGAAGGTCCTGAGTTCAATTCCACCATCAGGCCAGTGTCTTTCTTTGTGGAGTTTGCATGATTAATTGATTAATCCAAATTGCATAGGTGTAAATGTGAGTGCAAATGGTTGTCTGTCCCTGTGTGTTAGCCCTGTGACAGACTGGCGACCTGTCCAGGGTGTACCCCGCCTCTCGCCCTATGAAAGCTGGGATAGGCTCCAGCGCGACCCTGAAAAAGGATAAGCGGATGGATGGATATTAACTGTTTAATTTAATCATTGTCTTTACTGGTTTTTATTAATGTTTTTAGCAAATTATGACAAAAAGTCAAAGAATCTAAGTTTTATGCCTATTAACCCTATTATGTTTATTACCTCATTTGTTGGACCTTAATCTTTTTAGACAACATTCTGGCTGCAACAGCTGCCAATAATTTTGTGTAAATATGAACTTTTGAATAAAAAGGCATGTCTTGTATTACACAGCTCTTCTGTGCTTTGTCAATAGGAGACGGTAAACAAGCTTGTTAAATGTATTTTAACTGGTTTACTTTATAATAGTTTTTTATTTCAATGTAATAATTGTACAAAAACCAAAGTTCACTGTGAATTTTACATTTATCAACAAGTATACCGTTATGTATTCTGCATTATCACTATATTTTCCACGGTGAAATTCTGGCAACCACAGCTGCCAGTATTTTACCGTAATATTCAACTTTTTAGGTATGATACCGTATTATTTTATACAGTTTCACTATATTTAACAAAGTAAGACTGTAATCAGATTAATGGAATGTCTGTTGTTTTCACATGAATTTATGTTTAAATTCAGTCATTTACTGTAAAAAAAAAAATTATTTACTGTGAAATTTAAGGTTACTAAAATAGGATACCGTTTTGTGTTCTACATTTACAATTTATTTTTCACGGTGAAATTCTGGCAACCACAGCTGCCAGTAATTTACCATAAATTCTACAATATTTTTTTTACAGTGTACAATTACAAGTGCTTGTTCTGATGAAAACTTTTCATCAGCAGCAAAGGCATAAGGATCACTTAAACTCCGGTTGATGGTGCACATCTTTTTCTCTGCTGTGCTAAAGATGCTCTCAGCTGTTTAACTTTAGGGATGGAGAAAAGTTTGACATATTTCACAACCATTAAATATTAGTGAGGCCTCTGAGAATGAGGTCAAGCAAAAATCCCTGCTTGTGCTCATAGACCTTAAATTTCAGCAAATAAGACAATAATACGACAAACTGCTGAGTGACACAAGAGTCTAGGGGAAGGGCAAGCATGAAGTGAGATGCTGTGTCTGTGTACACATGTGCTCACACATGTTGGTACCTCTCTCCCCGTAGCAAAGTCCTGAATAAAGTCTGATTGTTCAGTCAATCAAGATCCATATGAGCTGTAAAGAAAATAACCTCAGCTTTTTCTTGGATGTTCAAAGTTTTTCAGTTCATACAGGAACATCAGCAGTCTGGGTGAATGTACCGCTGTTTACTTCCCCCGTCTCATTGAGCCTGGTCAGGATGTGTTCAGAGGAAAACAGAGGAACAGAAAGAAATTTTAAAAAGTTAGGGTTTTTTGTTGCTCTTGTTTACTTTTAAGCCAAAAATAAAATGAATAAAGCTACAGGGTTTAATATTGAGAACATTGAGGTGGAAAATGACTTGAGCATTATATAATTAAAATAACATACCATGAACATATCTTGAAAAAGTAAAATAAATCATAACATTAAACTCACCTTGTTTTTGTAGAGAAGTTGATCAGGCTTTTTCTTCATCCCCTGAGACCAGCTGCACTGAATCATCACCAGCTTTTGTCCTCATCTTTTTCGCTCAGTGAGGTCTTTCCTTTCCTTGGCCATTCCTCTGCCAGCTGCCTTTGCACTGGAAAAAAACATGTGTGATCACAGGTGAAGTAAGGGATATTTTTTCCAGTGCAGGGTTAAGAGTGCTCCATTTGGTGATAGCTGTTGAACAACATTTCTAAGGATGTTGAAAAAGACAAATATTTCTGTTTACTATTAAGCAAAAGCATTACATAAATCACCTTTTCAACAAAAGTTAGAGTTAAGGCACAGTTACAGGGAAAATGTGTCTGTCTGTGACTAAACATTTCTATGTGCTACAACATGGACATAATGATTAAATGTACTGAGGTGAGTAATTTGCTACCAGCCTGCTTATTGATTCATTGTACTGATGCTACAGTAATTTGTACAAATCTTGGAAATTTACAATAACGTTTATATCTGTGAAGGTTCTCAGTCATCCAGGTCATCGTAGTCAAAGGAGTTTGCAAAGAACAGCGTCTGGACGTCTTTAAGTTGCTTGAAGACGTTTCACCTCTCATCCGAGAAGCTTCTTCAGTGCTAAGGTCAAATGGCCGAGAGTCCCAGATTTAACCCTGGAGAACCCATGGGGTCAAATTTGACCCCATGGTTTCCCTAGAAAACCAATGGGGTCGGAGCTGACCCCATGGGTTCTCCAGGGTTAAACCCAGTGGGAGTATCCCCCCAAAGAGGGAAAGAGGGAGTATCCCCTCTTTGGGGGGATACTCCCACTGGGTTTAAATCTGGGACTCTCGGCCATTTGACCTTAGAACTGAAGAAGCTTCTCGGATGAGAGGTGAAACGTCTTCAAGCAACTTAAAGAAGTCCAGACGCTTTTCTTTGCAAATAACGTTTATAAATAAAACTGATGATGTACAATGTTGTCAAACCAACTGATTTATAATATTGCTACTTAAGAATAAGAAAAGTAACAGTCTTCAACACTTGCAGATTACAAACTCACAGATTCTCACCTCACGCTTGATGATACTGAACGCATCAGCAAAGAGCTCATCAACCTCCAGGATACTTACAAGACTGCAGTGGAAACCATGAAGGATGCCAGGAAGCAGCTGGACAGTGAGATGAGCCGTCAGACACAAACCAACTGGGAGCTTGAACACCAGACAAAACGAATCAATGACTATAAAAGTCAGATGGAAAAAGTTACAAAAGAAATTGAAGCCATGAGAACACGCTTATCAATGCTTAGTAGGACCGGTTTCATTGTTTCTGTATATGATAAAATTGTAAAAGCATAATGATTTGTTTCATAATTTTCTATAATGGTGGTATTATTTTTTGGAAACAGGCGATGGCTGCAAACACTGTCCTGCAGGATGGATTTTAATGAACTCTGTATGTTACTACTTCCCCTTGAAATCAAATGAATTCAAAACATGGAAGGAATCCAGAGACTTCTGTCAGCTGCAGGGAGGAGATCTTATAATCATAGACAGCCAAGATGAAGAGGTTTGTTAGTATTTCTGTGCAGCGGTGTTCATGCAGATTTCTGAAAATTTATCTTTGGTTTTGTTTCTTTTTTTGTTAGAACTCAACAGTCAATTATTTGAGAAATCAGCTACTTCCGTGCAACTGATATAAGATGCGGTAAGCTGAACACAGCTTCAACCGTCTGTTTGTTGAAAAATAGTAACGGACTGCATTTTCTTGTGAGTAACTGTAACGGCGTTGTAACGATAGGAATAGTAATTAGATTACTCGTTACTGAAAAAAGTAACATCGTTATTCCCATCACTGGTCTTTCCTCGTCATAAAATTTAGATTTTGTGGTAACAAACACTTTGATGGCTTTCATAATTGGGATAAAGAGGTTAAAAATATGTACAGCTTCTGAATTTAATGTAATTAAAAGATAAAATTCACAATATGCCCGCTCAAGTATTCACCAGAGAAAGAGAAAATGGATTAATTCATTTACTATGTCCCAGATTTAGGGGCTTCAACACAGGACTTGGCCAACTGGAAATCAGGCCGAGAAGGCAAAAATACTTTTAAAATTAAAATAGTGTTTACATTTATTAGTCAAGTTTGACTTTATATCGAGACTTAATGAGATAAAGGCAGGTTTCAGATCAAGTAGACATGTCAGGTGTGTGTTTGAATCAATGTCTTTAGAAAATGTCTGTTAGAGCCAATCTATAGAGAAATATTTTTGATACTGTTTCAGCTATTGTGTTACATGTTTGATTTTATATAATATGTTGTTAGAGAATAGATGCTGCGCGTTTAATTTGTGTCGGGTAAGAAAACATTACAGGGCATGTGCGGTAGCAGGTTAGGATGCACCAGAACAGCAATGGAAATGTGCGCTGTAGCAGCAAATGGTTTTTTGACCGTGACATCATTTGTTTGTATGTACGAGTCAGAAATAAATCTGACTCGTACATACCCTACAGAACAATCAGTAAATGTGAGTAAATCTGTGATTCTGTGAGTAACACACTGGGTTCAGTTTGGAGGTTGAACTCTCACTCACCAGGATTGACAGCTGTCTGTGCCACAGTTAAACTCATGCAGTGCTAATTTAAAAACTCTCAAATATTTTGGACAATTTATATTTTTCTGTCACAATAAATACAAGTCTTCATTGAAGTAAACACACAGAGCACTAGTGGATTTTTTTTTAAATATAATTTTTCTTTATTTTGATTAGCCACTAACCGCATTGTTTATATTTGTAGTTTTTGAAGTATGGAGCACCAAAAAAACAACAACCTACAAATAAAAAAAAACAATCCAGCTAACAAATTTTGTGCTCTCTACTATCAGAACCTAGGCCCTGCCCATTTTGGTAGCCCGACTGGAGAAATCGCTAGCCCCGGGACATCGGGCTAGTGATTTTGCGAGCCCTGGGGTCCGTTCTTCGTACCTCGCTTACTACATCCAAGATCAAATGACACATCCAAGATCAAATCATCGCGCTAACTTTGAGCTCGCTAATCCGGTTCTCCGAACACACCTGTTGTTGACGATTAGTATAGCTGGATGAAGTAATCTGAGATCACTGGGTGGCTTAAAAGGGGCTACGCATCGATAGTAGAAACATTGATCGGCAACCCTGTGATTGGTCGGCGAAGATGTCGAAGGAGCGCGCTCAGTATTTTACGGCAGCAGAGCAAGAACTCTTGATTGAGGGATTTCAGGAGTTTCGGAGTTTAATTAAAACGCAAGGGAACACTGCAAAGGCTGCAAAAGCAAGGAGAGAGGGCTGGCAGAAAGTTGCTGACAAATTAAACTCGTAAGTAATCTATTATATTACATTATATCATGTGATCAGGCACGTGCAGAGGGGGGGGGCGGAAGGGGCTTGAGCACCCGCCCCTTTCCTGATGGGTGTCCAAAATGCCCTTTTGTTGAGGCAATTTTTAAAAAAAAAATTTTTATTATTTTTTTTTAAATGTGTGTGTGCGTGCAGAGTCCTGTCTGTGCCCCTCGACAATAATATTTAACTATTAATCACAGTTTTGCTAAATAAAAGGATCTGGCTTGCATCAGTCACATGATCACCATTAACCAATGATCGCCCTTGACGGCAGAACGCGCTGGTTACGAGCCGGGAACGAGCTGACAAAGGAGCACGCGCATTTTTTGCGGTCCGGAGCTGTAGGAGAAACACAAATTAACTCAGAGACACAGACTGATGCGACAAAACCAGTAAGTAGGTGTACAGCGTACACTGTAGTGTATAGCACACAGCAGTATTAGCTTATTACGTTGGTACACGCTGGTAAGCTGTCTTGTGGCAACTGACGAACTGAAACAAATGAGCGTGCTGTGTGTGTAACAGCGCGACAAACATTACCTGTCCTTTTATTAACTGCACAAGTAGTGCTGGTCATAGCTGCTGGCTCACTGGGTAAGGCTGTCATGGGTCTGTAGCTCTGTCACCGTTTTAGGGAACATATTTAGTTTTAAAGCAAGTTACAGGGCTTTTCCTCCCTTTCTGGGGGGATTATATTTCACTTAAAACGATCTAATATGCATGTCAACATAATTATGGATTATTATAATTATAATATTTCACAAACACGCTGTATTTTAAAGAACATACATTAAGAAACAGATTATATTAGATTTATAATTTAAATAAGACAAAATTTGGATTTTATGGCAGCAAAATTATTGTATCTCTACAGTTTAAAAATGTAATAAGCTTTCTGCCTGCACAGAGTGGATAGTGAAACAAATGGAATCATCATAAATACATTATTTCATATTTATTACTTTTTTCCTCATTGCTTTATTATTGTAGCTCTAGTAATAAATAATAAGGGAAGGATTCTGGATCAGCTCCATGATGCCCATAGTATATACAGTATTCTGAAGAAGGTCTAAAATGTGACTGTGTGTGCGTGCATGTGTGTGTTTAATGTATGTGGATTTTTTAAAAATTATTACTCATGATATAACATTGTCCAGACATGGCTGGTAAGGACATGAGGAGGAAACAGTAGGAGCTGAGTGAGGCTACTAAAGGCAGTGGATCCCTCAGCAGCTGGATTACAAAGAGCACAGGTAACATTAACACATGTACCAGTTGTTGGAGAGGTATTCCAGTATAAAATTCCAGCACAACTGAAATGTTTTGCTTCTACAACATTTTTCTGTCATCATTTTATTATAGATTAGGTGCAAGAGTTGTTAAGTGTGGATAATTAAATTATAGTTTATTGCAAAAGCAAGTTGTGCCTTGTTCTCAGATGGACAACAAGTGTAGAGTAATAGATGAGATGAAGAAATAGGAGGAAGAGAGGCAAAGAGTGATTTTGGCAGTTTTTTGTTGCCTTATGGTTCCAAGCGCTGTCACCAATCTTTGCATTTTGTTATTATCTCATAACACTTGTTTAATCAGCTACCATCTCTCCTATGGACTTTTTAATGTCTACGGTCTCAGATCAGCACAGCTCTGCCCTCCAGCACTATCAGCAGCAGCAGCAGCAGCAGCAACCCCTCAACAGCAACATTGTACCCATCAGGTAAAACATAGGCTACGTTTGCTTTGCCTCACAACAGTGATATAGTATGATGCAATCCCATATTAGATTCTTGATGAATGTGTGTTGTTGTTATTCAGCCTGGTTCAATGTGCCCCTTTTTAACTTTGAGCACCCGCCCCTATAAACGTCTCTGCACGGCCCTGCATGTGATATTATACCACATTATATTATATTACACCATATCCTCTTTCACATTAGAGCCACAACAGGACCCACTAGAACATGGGAACAAGTAAAAGTGAAATATAAGAACATACTACAGAATGGTAATATCTATCACTCATATTGCTCCTAGTCTCTTGAAAAGAGACCCTGAAATAACCTGTTTGTTTGTTCATAACAGCAACCAAGAAAAGGGCAGAGCAAATAAAGACAGGTGGTGGTCCTGCACCCCCTCGTCACACCCCGGCTTTTTGTACTGTGACATTTATTGACATTGTGGGTTTTTTGTGTGTAGTGTTACATAACACTCCATCACTTTTACCTGTTCTCATGCAAGGGGTTGGGAAATATATATATATATCGATATATCTATAGAGAGAGAGAGAGAGAGAGAGAGAGAGAAAGAAAGAAAGAAAATAATACCCTCACGGGAATATCGATATCTCTCTATGAGCACACTGTCGCGCTGAGCTAAAGGATCCTGTCTATCCCGCAATATACGCTGAATTCTGAAAACTCTCCTTATCAATCTTGCACCTTCCGCAATGGGCTGCTCACGTACAAACGGACAGGACATGGCTGCGACAGACTTCCCAGACCCACCTTCGCTTTTATAGCCGTGGTCTCTCATCTTGATTACACGAAGTAATTTACTATTACTACTCTAAAATATGAATTACATCTGACATAATCAAATACATGAAATAGAATGATTAATAGTACATTTCCCTTTTTTTCGGAAATGACCTGTATGTATCTGTCTGAAATCAATAAAAGAATCAAATGCTGCATTATCTTTAGTTACACTGATAATATTTATTTATGGTAAAACAGTGGCGAAATATCGCTGTTGCTTTCGTATAAATGCAGCGGACATACCTGAGTGGCCGCGATCTAATCTTGTTTACATAAAGTAAGCCTGCTCCCAAGCAGGTTTACGCTTACGGATCTGTTGCAATGACAGCAAGTCCCGGATGAGCTTCGGAGAACCGAACGATCCAAGATCACGCGAAATCGTCAACAATCAAATCCGGCTAACTTACTTAGCGAGGTACGAAGAACGGACCCCTGGTCAACCCCTCACTTGAATGTTTGATTTTCAGTTTAAGTTTAAATTAAATTCAATCCAAAAATTCAATCCCAACAATCAAGTTATCCCCTATGAGCTACGGTGGACAGGAAAAACTCCCTTTTAACAGGAAGAAACCTGTGACAGAACCAGGCTCAGGGAGGGGCAGTCCTCTGTCATGACTGGTTGGGAGGTGAGGGCAAAATAATATTGAACATAAAGGAGAGCACAGGTTGTGGACCGTGGCTGGAAAACATTATTACTGTTTTCAAAAGGCACCCGGTCCACATCCACAACTACAATAGGGCTGGAATGGATAATAAGGATAATCCCACAGAGGACGGACATTCACTTCAGCAGAAAATATTTGAGACGGCCCAGCAAGCTGCAGGAACAACAACGGCTGCTGTGACAAGACCTAGACCTACTTTAAGTACGAGTTTGGCACCAGCACACCACCAACCACTAGTCTGAGCCTCGTCAGTAGGTGGTCCTGTGACAGGAGTCTTTAGTTCATTCAACTGCCTTTCAAGGTCGTCCAGCCTAGTAGTATGCATTCTATTTTTCTCATCGAAAAACTCTACATCCTGAGCTAATCTCTCATTCTCACTTTGCAACTGCTGCTGAGACTCAAAGTTACTAGTCTCAAGATCATGTATAGTTTCCCTGAGAGTCCTGTTCTCTTTCTGTAATTGATGCGACTTACTTGTAGCCTTGGCCAGCTCCACAGTGAGAAGCGCTATCTGTCGCATAAAATGTGATTCCTCTGTATTATCATCTCTGTCCTTAGGTGAATTATTTAATGTTTCCTCCGACATTTCTTTAATAGTATAAAAATACAGTGTCAAAAGAAAAAAACTTTGTATGAATTGTATGAAAGTATTATCTTTGTCAAAGACAACTCGCTTTGCAAAAACAACTCGCTGTTTCTGAAGACGCACCAAACTGTGTTATAGCACCTCTATTTATGGACTCATGTGGCAGAGATGGTGACGTCGACTGCCACGTCGAAACTGTGACGGTGACATCGAGCGTCACGTCACAGTCTCCCCTTTGAGAAGATCAAAGGATCAAAGAAGCGCTCCGTATCATTCCGCGCATGCTCAGATGATGCGTATTGAAATGAACGGGATATTTATTTATTCATTTTTATTTTTATTCATTCATATTACGGCAATATTTTTTATGGTTTTTATGGTCACTGTAGTATTAATTTCTTAAAGTTCTCTCTTTCGCTTATATTTAATATAACCACACTACGGACGGACAAGCGACTGCTTTTATGCGTTGTCGTTAGCAACAACAACGGTGAAACCATACGCTGGGGCAAGAGGGGGAGATTACCCACAAACTGAACAGGACAAGATTTACTACAGTAGCTGAAGTACTCAAGTTTATAAAGAACCCATGTCAAAGTATTGTGGTTAAGTTAAATCCAATTTATTAACCTACCTCTGAGATGAAGTAAAGATGCGAAGAACGTACTGGCTCCCGTTTGACTACGGCAAGCAGTGAGGTACGTTTAAAGTATCTGTTAATTTGAGTTTCCATGAAACCGAGATAAACAGGTATTCGCGTTTTTTTTTTTAAATTACTATACCAACCCTTTTTAGTTTTGTAAATATTGGCTATATTGAGAGGTCTTATTTTATTCTTACTTAATTTTGCAAATTTATTTGAATTATGCCCTCCAATTAAGATAGATTCTATGTTGTTGGTAAAGATCTGGATGGAGATTTCATTTTATTCTTCATTTCTATTTTTCAAGACTTTGTGAATTCTTTGGGTTTTTTGGGTTTTTTTTAATAACCGGGCCTACCCTTGTTTTGTTGATATTGTCAATAGTGAAAAGTGTTATTGTTGGTTTCAAATATATTAGATATAGGCTATCCAATTAAGTTAAATGTCATGTTTTTAGCTGTTAGAATCAAATCACAAAACAACAATCCAAAGGGGAGGACACGGGCATATGGAAAAAGCACAGGAAAAAGCTAAATTCTTTGCAAAAACTTAAATCTGCTATATGCTAGGTTTTTTTTCTAGGGTTCTGCAACTTTATCATCTTGTGAAACAGGGTGAAAAAATTTGTGAAGTATTTACAATTTAAAAAGCAAGTACAGTTTTGTATTGAAGTATTGAAAGCAACCACAGAATTTTGTTCCTGTTATGGACACTACAGAAAGATTTTCAAAGTTAGCAGCTGAAAACTTACCTTGAAAACTTCTTTTCTTTTAGCAAATTTGGCAAATTTCTTTATTTTTATTTGCACATAAATGATAACTATAATTGATTTACTCTGGCGGGCACTACAGTCTGCTGCACAAAACAGTCCTAGAACATAGTTTAACCTTATGTCTGAAGTAATCCGATATGTATTATACGCATACTTGTCAACCTTGAGACCTCAGAATTAGGGAGACATTCAAAAGGGCTCTCCAAAAGTTGATTCTGTTCATCTGGATGTAGCGTTTTGTGGGAGAAACGTTTCGTCACTCTTCCAAGTGGCTTTCGTCTCAGCTGACTGCAGGTTTCCCCAATCTTATAAACAGTACATTTGCATAATGACTGAAACCAGTCCACTGAAGGAACAATGGGCTGGGAGGTCAGTTCCTTAATCTTAATTATGCAAATTCTCATGACCATTGATCAACAACCACCGACCAAAACCCACTGATCAAAACCCACTCATCAATGGCCGCAGTCTCTGCAGTCTATTTACACCTACAGGCCAGTGGACACTCTTCCAATGGTGAGGATGTACACATCCTGGACAGGGAGGAACGCTGGTTTGAGCGCGGAGTCAAAGAGGCCATTTACGTGAAAAGAGAATGACCATCTCTGAATCGAGGAGGGGGCCTAAGGGTACATCTTTTGCCATCTTACAATACTCTGATTGCTGCAGTTCCCCAGCTCTCTGTGAATGGTACTCATAGCCATTGATCAGTGACTTATATATCATGTTTAACCTGAGTAGCGAAAGACCACGGGGGTTTGAAAACGATGTGCCAGGAGTTTGCTGTTCTCGTTGGCTCAGATATTTGAAGTTTACACAGCTACATTCTCGCCTGAAAATATGTTAAAAGTTTATCTTGGGACCCAGAAAGAGTAATAAGAGTAATATTAAAACTAATTAGCTGCAGTAGTAGTAGCCATTGTTAGAAACTGGAATTGGCTGGGCCAGTCTGGGATATAGTTATTCAATTTTGTTGTCTGGGTGGAAAAACGGGAGAAATTGGGGAGAATGGTGGCTCCGGGCACTGAAATTCGGGATTCTCCCAGAAAAATTGGGAGGGTTGGCATGTATGATTATACGGTATGTAAGTATTGTAAAGTACTGTTTACATTTGCTGTTGAACCATTAAAATAACTAGTAGTTAGTAATAAACTAAATAAAATCATCTGAATACTGAAAATAGATAATTTTTTTAAATGATCATTTGATCAAATATCGATTTGTACAAAATGTAATAATATTTTTGTCATCTTTTTTTGGACATGTTGTGTTCAAATAAAAAAAAATGCATGATTGGGAACAAAAGCTGTGCGAATTTCATCACTGTGACCAACTTCACCAACAGCATCTCATATAAAATTTTATTATCCAATGGAAAACATTAGGTAACCCCAGCTTATATACAGTATATTGTTTATTTATAATATACACTGATTTACAGTTTTTTACCTGAACAGTTTTTAGCATGTTGCCTGTTACAACCTACCTCCAGTTACAGCTTTTTACAATTACAATTATCAACAGTTAAAACTGCTGTTTGAACAGTAATCAGAACTACTAATAAGATGGCACCTGTTCAAGATGGCGGCCAACCAAACCGGTTTGACAACCGGTTTGACCGGTTTCGTGCATGTGTATGCGCGTTCAGGTGTGCTGGGGGGGGGGGGGTCATGCGAGTTCATGTGTGGAAACACACACAGGGCGTTAGAGAGGTTATATGAGTTTATAGGTTCATATGAGTTCATGTGTTTTTGACTGTTTTTTAATTTAAACAAACCATAGGGTTTTTTAATTAAACTATTTTTATCACTTTGGTATGTCTCAACATTCAGTTATGCAGACATATGTGTCCTTAAGAGCAATTCTTCGTTTTGCGAGCGGAGTGGAAGGCAGTGCACATTAACAAAGTGGGGATGTTTTTTATTTACATCTAGTCAAAAGTGTTACTAATTGTGTTTTAACCACCCTAATTTTATGATTCTGACAATGTCCCAGCAGCACACAGCGATGCAACCATTTTATTTTAAAACGGCACAAATGTGAATTTCTTCTGAATGGGCAATGTCAGCCTGTTCACAAGCGTTTCATTTAATAAAACCACTAGTTTTAATTTAACTAGTTTTACGAATCTACTGGGGTTTCTTTCAAAGGTTGATGCGATCATTTTATTTAAAAATCGGGATTTCGGAATGTTGAACTAAGAGGGAGACAGAGCCAGCTAGTTTTTAACACAGTAAATGGTCACAAATAACATTCAGTCCCTTTAGAAAATAAATGCTATAAGCAGGAAGTATCGCTCTTTTCAAACTAATTGTGTTTTAATCACACTCATTTTGTGATACTGATGTCACAGCATGGTGCGATGCATGCCTTTTATTTTAAAAACGGATCAAATGGGAATTTCTTCTGTACGGGTAATTTCAGCCTGTTCACAAGCGTTTCATTTAATCAAACGACTAGTTTTTAATCTAAGTAGTTTTACGCATGTACTGGGTTTCTTTCACGGATTGATGCGATCATTTTATTTAAAAATCGGGATTTCGGAATATTGATCCAAGAGGGAGAGAGAGCCAGCTAGTTTTTAAAACAACAGATGGTCGCAAATAACATTCAGCCCTTTAGAAAATAAATGCTATAGGTCTACTTCTCCCCCAAAAGCAACCAGTATCGCTCTTTTCAAACTAATCCTGTTTTAATCACACTCATTTTGTGATTCTGATGTCACAGCATGCAGCGATGCGTGCCTTTTTTAAAAACGGATCAAACGGGCATTTCTTCTGTAAGGGGTTTCATGGTTTCAGAGTAGTTTTTAACACAACAGATGGTCGCAAATAACATTCAGCCCTTTAGAAAATAAACGCTGCTGTGATACTGTTAAAACCAGTCGCACAGACCCACTCCTCTTTTCAACAGCCGGTTAATTGTTTGAAATTGTTCAGGATTGCAAAAGCCCACTGCGGGTATCATTTAATTGTTGTAATTCCTTAGGAAAAGGTAAAAGCCGACAGGTGTACCAGTCGAGCCGGGACACCGCCTATTGTCTGAAGTATCGGCTCCTTTTGTAATTCCTGGACAAGGTAAAAGCCCCGCATATGTACCAGTCATGCAAGTTCTCGCCTATGTTCTGAAGTAGCCAGCAACAGCGGACCCTTAGGCCTATCTTGGCCAGTTACACCGGAGCTCAGCAACTGCGTGTCCCACCCTCATTGTTTTAAACTGGCACAGCAAGGTGATGCCCTGCAGGCGTATCGCCCCCAGACTTATCGGTCCCCCATCTACTGTTTTGGAAGCACCCGGTCCTATATGAAGAGTTCCTCAGAGCCTGAGACCCTCGCCATTTCGCGTCAGGACCAGCGCCGGTGCAGACCATTTTCTACCCACACAGAGCGTTTCTGACCAGCCGGCGTTGCTTATGCATAAGAGAAAAGCAGCAATACAACGCGGTTCTCTGCTCCAAGACATCCGCCAAGACTTACCTTTCACACGGTAAGCAAGTGTGTTATAGCTGGCGCTTCATAAATGTCTGTCTGGCAGAGCACATTATTTAAACTGTTTTTAAAACGTGACTCATTTGTTGTCCAAAAAACATTTACTCTAAATTTGCAAAGTTACTGATTTAAAAATATATATTTTCGAATTTTTAGTTGGATGTCAAACATATGATAGACTCTTGAGCATATTTGTATAGCAAAATTCACAGTGGTATAACCATAAAAGATGCCCAACAGTGCACCAATGCACTCTAATGCAAGCCTTTAAACTGCATGCTGATAAGTGCATGAAGTATACCTCAATAGATGAAAAGAGTCTACATCCATAATTTGTGGATCTGTTGATTTGTTTTTAATGTGGCACTTTTTTCAGGAACTGCAGATGATGAAATCCTCTTTATTTGAGAAAGTGTCCCTAAGCTACTGCGGCTCATACTTACTGAGTTCCCTAGCTACTTCTTTACTACGTATGTCAGTAAACTTTTTGAACAAGGCAGGTATCGTAGATTTAAAGACACATCTTAATTGAAGCAAAGGCAAGAAATTGGAAAGAATTTTATGTGGCTGTTCATATTAAATCCATCAAACAGTGAAAATCCAAAAAGCTGCTGCAATCCTTTGTATTAATGATCTCTCTCTCTCTCTCTCTCTCTCTCTCTCTCTCTCTCTGTGTGTGTGTGTGTGTGTGTGTGTGTGTGTGTGTGTGTGTGTGTGTGTGTGTGTGTGTGTGTGTGTGTGTGTGTGTGCGCGCGTGAGTGCGTGCGTGCGTGCGTGCTCGCAGAACGAAGGTCAAGACAGGAGCTTTTTTTTTTTTTTTTTTGAATGCATCTCCAATCAGCTTTTCTTTTTCTTTTTCTTTTTTTTAAACAAGAAGTGTAGCTCATACATTGCAATAAATGCATTCTGCTACATCTGCTAACGAGAGAACATGTTTTTTCATCATAAAGACTGTGATATGAAGCATTGTTAAAGTGTCACCTCAGTAATGCTGCTGATGGAAACAAGTGTTGACTCATTTCTTTTTAAATACATGACTTAAAACACTAAAATTTAATTTCAGGGGTTTATTTTAAGTTTACAGAATATAACAGCTGGTAAGACGATGAGTTTTACTTCTCACTGTCCGTGTTATGTTGTAGTATCCATTGTCATGTATGCTACTTTGCTCTGTGGACTGTAAAATGTTTCATTGCATTCACGAAATAAACCAGACTTTCAATGTCTGAATCTTTTACCGTTTTTTCTGCTTTTGTTCACCCCAAGTTGACAAAACCCACAGACATCCAGAGTTAACTCACTAAAATGTGGAGCAGTCTAAGTGTATATAGATGCTTTTACCCTAAACACCGTCAGCTGACTGAGAGAAACGTCTGTAGTCCTCACTTTGGTCATTATGAATGTTGAAGGAGATTTGTTCCATAGACACCTTATTTCCTACACTACTATGTTCTATTTAAATCCAGATTTCTTTTATAGCGTGCAATGAAATTTGTTAAACCATCGCTTAATGGGACAGAAGTACAAGTTGCTCTTTACTAGCACATTGTAGATAAGTTTATTGCTGCACAACACAGCTGACAGTCTCACACACTCTTTAGATTTTTGAAGTTTTGTGTGTAATGGTTTAGTCTCTCACACCTTACCCTTTTCTTCCCAGTATCACAACAGTATGACTCCCAAAGTGCGGCTCAGTAAACAAACAAGGACTCTGAAGTCAGAACAGAAATATACAGTTGGAAGATTAATGATTGCGTTTTTTTTGTTTTTTATGATGCGTAGTAAACTACCCCCTCTTCTTCTTCTCTGTGTTGATGTTGTCCGTGTGCGTGTGTGTGAATGCATTAGAAGTCAAAGTATACATTAGCCATACTTACAAAAAACATTTTTAATTACGTTTAGAACTGAGATTCTAAGTTGTAAGCAGAAGCATGTTTCCCCACTTTCACAATGCTGAGGTTTAAAATCCGTGATCCAACAGATGCTTTGTCACACGCGGCGAGAAGGGCAAGCCACCCCTTACTTACACAACCTCACACACAATAGCTTTTTAAAGTTCTTGTGTACAACGGTTTAGCTACAGATATAACTTCTAATTTGATAAAGATCACTCCGTCAGTATATTTGTTAAGAAATAAAACATCTTTACTGGGATATTTATTGTCAAACTATACGATTTTCCAAATGTGTGTGGAGGAAAATGTTGTGACCAAGAATCATTGAGGATTAACAACACAAACTGTTTTGATAGCAGAAACAGTCTGCCTTATAGTTCCCATACTTTACCGCTAGTTTTACAAACACATTCTTCTTCATATCTGTTTAATTGGTTTTTTTATGAAACTGATTTTCAATAGTACAACCAACGTCTAACTTTTCCTTGCTCCCCAGTATAAATGCAAGAATTTTGCAGGCTTTATTGAAACTGTCACAATTTAACACTCAGTGCCATAAACAGAGTTGATCCATGTCTCTATGGACACTGTTTCATACAGCAACAGCTCTGAAAATCACTTTTAAAGTAATGTAGAACATGATCTCTCTCTCTCAGCATCTCTTAAAACCCCACCAAACTGACAATCGCCTCTAAACAAGGGGGTTAGTTCATAGGTTTTTTTGTTTGTTTGTTTTGTTTTTTATCAGGTGCAACACCATGTAACGCATGGATGTTAGACTCTTTTACCAGATCATGTTGCTAGCCCAACCACCAGGCTCAGGGTTTCTGAGCTCTAACCCTGGCTGCCAAATGTGCCTCTGACCCTCTTGTGCCTTTTCACCACCAGACTAAGTTTGTAGTCTCACCTACCAATATTATAGCACAATATTCAGCTTGGTTACTACTTTGACTTTCTTACTTTGAGCACATTTCTGAGCCCATACATTATCAAACTTTTACTCGAGTATTTCTGACACTAGCAGCTATACTTCTACTTAAGTAAAAAATGCCCGTACTATCGGTATATAAAGCTGTCTGTAATTCTTGAACAATTCATGCAAAAATTATACATTAAACCTGCACCACAGCTAACTCTTCTTAATAACCAATAACAGGTGTATTTCTTAGATCTACTGATACAGCCAAAACACTCTGCTTGTATAATGCCATATTCTCTCCCAGCGTACCCTTGTCTCACAACAGGGTGATTCCCAAAGTACGACTCAATAAACAGAGACTCTAAAACCAGAACAGAAAGATAAAGTTGGAAGATCAAAGATTAAGGTTTGTGTTTTTATAGCATAAAGTAAACTGTCCCCTTGTCTTCTAGGCCTTGGCGTGCGTACCTTAGAAGTCAGATTATACATTAGTCATACTTCCAAAAACATTTTGAATTCCATTTATAACTGAGATGTCAAGCTGTTATCAGACATCTTATGCTTACCAGGAGCAAGTATCCCCAACTTCAAAACCTTAAGGTGTCAAATTCACAAACCCAACATGGGCTCCTTCAACACAGGGGCCAGAAGTGCATGTCACCCTTTACTGACACACTGTAAATAAGTTCAATACAGGGCAACGCGGCTAACAGCCTTGGAAACGCTTTACATGAAATAAAACTTTTTAGAAAACCCTTAGCCACATAAAATTCTTTCCAATTTCTTGCCTTTGCTTCAATTAAGATGTGTCTTTAAATCTACGATACCTGCCTTGTTCAAAAAGTTTACTGACATACGTAGTAAAGAAGTAGCTAGGGAACTCAGTAAGTATGAGCCGCAGTAGCTTAGGGACACTTTCTCAAATAAAGAGGATTTCATCATCTGCAGTTCCTGAAAAAAGTGCCACATTAAAAACAAATCAACAGATCCACAAATTATGGATGTAGACTCTTTTCATCTATTGAGGTATACTTCATGCACTTATCAGCATGCAGTTTAAAGGCTTGCATTAGAGTGCATTGGTGCACTGTTGGGCATCTTTTATGGTTATACCACTGTGAATTTTGCTATACAAATATGCTCAAGAGTCTATCATATGTTTGACATCCAACTAAAAATTCGAAAATATATATTTTTAAATCAGTAACTTTGCAAATTTAGAGTAAATGTTTTTTGGACAACAAATGAGTCACGTTTTAAAAACAGTTTAAATAATGTGCTCTGCCAGACAGACATTTATGAAGCGCCAGCTATAACACACTTGCTTACCGTGTGAAAGGTAAGTCTTGGCGGATGTCTTGGAGCAGAGAACCGCGTTGTATTGCTGCTTTTCTCTTATGCATAAGCAACGCCGGCTGGTCAGAAACGCTCTGTGTGGGTAGAAAATGGTCTGCACCGGCGCTGGTCCTGACGCGAAATGGCGAGGGTCTCAGGCTCTGAGGAACTCTTCATATAGGACCGGGTGCTTCCAAAACAGTAGATGGGGGACCGATAAGTCTGGGGGCGATACGCCTGCAGGGCATCACCTTGCTGTGCCAGTTTAAAACAATGAGGGTGGGACACGCAGTTGCTGAGCTCCGGTGTAACTGGCCAAGATAGGCCTAAGGGTCCGCTGTTGCTGGCTACTTCAGAACATAGGCGAGAACTTGCATGACTGGTACATATGCGGGGCTTTTACCTTGTCCAGGAATTACAAAAGGAGCCGATACTTCAGACAATAGGCGGTGTCCCGGCTCGACTGGTACACCTGTCGGCTTTTACCTTTTCCTAAGGAATTACAACAATTAAATGATACCCGCAGTGGGCTTTTGCAATCCTGAACAATTTCAAACAATTAACCGGCTGTTGAAAAGAGGAGTGGGTCTGTGCGACTGGTTTTAACAGTATCACAGCAGCGTTTATTTTCTAAAGGGCTGAATGTTATTTGCGACCATCTGTTGTGTTAAAAACTACTCTGAAACCATGAAACCCCTTACAGAAGAAATGCCCGTTTGATCCGTTTTTAAAAAAGGCACGCATCGCTGCATGCTGTGACATCAGAATCACAAAATGAGTGTGATTAAAACAGGATTAGTTTGAAAAGAGCGATACTGGTTGCTTTTGGGGGAGAAGTAGACCTATAGCATTTATTTTCTAAAGGGCTGAATGTTATTTGCGACCATCTGTTGTTTTAAAAACTAGCTGGCTCTCTCTCCCTCTTGGATCAATATTCCGAAATCCCGATTTTTAAATAAAATGATCGCATCAATCCGTGAAAGAAACCCAGTACATGCGTAAAACTACTTAGATTAAAAACTAGTCGTTTGATTAAATGAAACGCTTGTGAACAGGCTGAAATTACCCGTACAGAAGAAATTCCCATTTGATCCGTTTTTAAAATAAAAGGCATGCATCGCACCATGCTGTGACATCAGTATCACAAAATGAGTGTGATTAAAACACAATTAGTTTGAAAAGAGCGATACTTCCTGCTTATAGCATTTATTTTCTAAAGGGACTGAATGTTATTTGTGACCATTTACTGTGTTAAAAACTAGCTGGCTCTGTCTCCCTCTTAGTTCAACATTCCGAAATCCCGATTTTTAAATAAAATGATCGCATCAACCTTTGAAAGAAACCCCAGTAGATTCGTAAAACTAGTTAAATTAAAACTAGTGGTTTTATTAAATGAAACGCTTGTGAACAGGCTGACATTGCCCATTCAGAAGAAATTCACATTTGTGCCGTTTTAAAATAAAATGGTTGCATCGCTGTGTGCTGCTGGGACATTGTCAGAATCATAAAATTAGGGTGGTTAAAACACAATTAGTAACACTTTTGACTAGATGTAAATAAAAAACATCCCCACTTTGTTAATGTGCACTGCCTTCCACTCCGCTCGCAAAACGAAGAATTGCTCTTAAGGACACATATGTCTGCATAACTGAATGTTGAGACATACCAAAGTGATAAAAATAGTTTAATTAAAAAACCCTATGGTTTGTTTAAATTAAAAAACAGTCAAAAACACATGAACTCATATGAACCTATAAACTCATATAACCTCTCTAACGCCCTGTGTGTGTTTCCACACATGAACTCGCATGACCCCCCCCCCCCCCAGCACACCTGAACGCGCATACACATGCACGAAACCGGTCAAACCGGTTGTCAAACCGGTTTGGTTGGCCGCCATCTTGAACAGGTGCCATCTTATTAGTAGTATCAGATATATCAGCTAAACAATTAAAATTCCAGAAATCTGGAAGCAATCTGCAAAAAACAAACAAACAAAACACATGGGAATTTCAGATTTCACACAGGTGGTTGGTTGTTTCACTCTGGAAATGGAATGAAGGTGAGTGTTAATAACCCTCTGGGGTCCAAACGCTGCACCTCCAAATCACATGACTGGTTTAAGCTGACATAGCAACAAGCTGCAGCCACGCTGAGTCTTTCAGCCTGTGTTGAAAGTCCAGACTTCAAAGTATACACCGGTTTTTAAATTTTAACTACAGGTCAATAAATCCAGAGTTATGATTAAAATATATATATATAAGCTATGCTTTTTTCTAAATACTGTCGTCGCGTTGTTGTTGTTGTTGGTTTTTAAACGTTTTCTAAGCACAGTGCAAAAACAGTAAAGAAAAAAAAGCCGCCTCTCTCCTAAAAAAAGTGAGATTTGGATGTTTAGGAAGAGGGTAAAGTTTTGGGAATAACGGTAACGGCAGCGAGAGAGAGCGAGCGAGTGAGAGTGAGTGAGTTTTTAGATGTGGGAGATTTGCGACATTTAGCGTGGACTGTGTAGTTAGTCTGTTGTGTAGTCATTGTTTTGTTTTGTGTGTCAGCGAGGGCACTAATGAATGTCACAAAAGCACATTGCAATGTAAACACTCTCACCAAGTAGAAAACCAGCAGAGTGATACATCTCCTGCTGTCAGGCCTGCAGGTTTATCCCTATGGTGTTCTCCTCTGTCATGTGGTGGAAAAACAGTTTTTTACTGGCACACATCATTTGTTTGTTCTCTCATTTTAGTTATAATAATATATTTAAATGGTTGTATAAAATAAAAGGACACCAGGTCTATTGGCTGCATTTTTAGATAAATAGTTGTATATGTTTACAAAATGTGTGCATAAGTTTTCAAAATGTACAATTTATATTTGCATTTCAAGTTATAAAAATAATTTACTCAACATGTGAAGAATTTTATTTTATTTTTCTAACAAAAAACAGTGAAACTTAAGTTAGACCTGTGTTTGTAAATGAACCGTCCCATGTTGTGTAGCTTTTTGGATTGTATACTTATTGGGCTACATATTTATATATTATGCAGGCTATACAGTACATGAAATCAAAATTCACATTGTTTTATGTCGCTGCAGTGTTTAATTATGTGGGCTACAGAAAATAATGAAGTTACAGATGATATTTATATGAAAAACATCTATACGTACTGCATTCGAATCATTTTAAGAACCTGCATATGTGTTTGGGGAAAAAAAGGCTTTGATTTTGCCACCCCATTTGATTTCTTTGCCACCCTCATGCCACCCTGAGAACATTTCTCTAGATCTGCCCCCTGAAAGTGAATTTGATTTTGCTAAGAAACTTCTCCAGTTACTCTGAAGTCATGGCAAAGACAAAAAAAGGACAGACTACCGGTATTAATAAAAAAAATGTACACCCTTTACAGATTTCCAGTCCATAACTAACATAAAGAGGGAAACCACCCTTCACACTTATATTCACACCTGCAGCGAATTTAGAATCACCAAATCCCAACAAACGTGTTTAGACCTGCAGAACAGGGACCGCTGCACTGTGCTGTACCCAAAGTGGACCATCTGTAATTAAGTGATTAAGAATTAAGCAGCAGTGAGTTGTGTCGACACAGCAAAGTGTCTTGCCAGATATGCATGTGACTGATATCAACTACTGGTTGTAATTTTCATGGTGGATTTAATTCACTCTTTTATCAAGGAGATGTGTGTGCCATCCTCCTTAACTCTTTTTAAAGCCATTGTTGAAAATTTATGGCAGTTACATAAGAACACAATTAAAATCCATCTAATAACATTCATATATTTGACGGTCTGAGGTCTAACCCAGAGTGGCCCTCAGCAGGAAAAGGGTGGAATGCCCACTCCTGGTCAGGAACAAGTCGAAGATCCTCGTCACCTCCAAAGCCCACCAGAGGAGCCTCTGCTTCACAACAGCAGCTATTATTTTTTAATTTTTTAATATAATCGTTCTGTCCTGTTTCAAATTAAACATTTTAAAAGAGGATCACTGTTTCACTGTATGGTTTATTCTTTATTCATGCCCTTAAATGCATTCATGTATATGAATATATCTACTAGGCATATTAGCTTACTGAGAGCCTCATATGGAGATATTACACTCTGACTTCTCTTCACCCTGTCCTTCATTCTGCTCAATAAAATGTTAATATTGTCTTAAACAGTGATGATTTTATTTTTTATACTATAAAATAAAGCTATTATCTCTATATGAATACATATTAGCATCATGAAGACAGCTGTGCAGAAAATATAATGCTAGGTTGCTGTTGTCAGTGTGCCCTCACTCAATGATCTTGTTCCCTATTTAATGATGCGTTTGGCACCAAACTCAGGATGTTGATCCAACCGTCAGTAAAAGTGTTTTCACTTGCTCCCAGCAGAGGGCAGTGCTTCCCTCTGTTCTCTTGACTATGATGCTTTAATGTATTTCTACATTAATCTACAGAAACATTTATCAGTGCAAAGCTGTTTAGAAGATACTTACAATAAGCTGTCTGTTCCAAAGAGCTTGGAAAGAAAGCGAGTGGACTTTTTTCATGAAGGCATTTCACCTCTCATCCGAGAAGCTTTTTCAGCTCTAAAACGAGCTGAAAAGGATTGATTGAGGATGAACTCTCCTCCTGAGGTCTCGACATTCTCTCTGCCAGTCAGATGACTTGTTTCTATTGACAAATCCAGCACACCTCAGAGCTTCACTAGCGCATCCAAAGACTCTTTTATAGATATATATATGTAGATATTTTATAGAGTCATTCAATTAGTAGTGAATGGAAAGTCTATGCCAGTGTGCTGGAGAGGAGAGTCCGTCCGTTAGTCGAACCTCGGATGCAGGAGGAACAATGCAGTTTTCATCCTGGTTGTGGAACACTGGATCAGCTCTTTAGGGTGAGAATTTGGGAGGGGCTCAGAGTAGAGCCACTGCTCCTCCACATCGAAAGGAGCCAGTTGAGGTGGTTCGGGCATCTGACAAGGATGCCTCCTGGGTGAGATTTTTCGGGCATGTCCCACCGGGAAGAGGCCCCGGGGCAGACCCAGGACACGCTGGAGAGATTATATCTCTCGGCTGGCCTGGGAACGCCTTGGTGTTCCCCCGGACAAGCTGGAGGAGGTGGCCGGGGAGAGGGAGGTCTGGGCTTCTCTGCATGGGCTGCTGCCCCCGTGACCCGGCCCCTGATAAGCAGAAGAAAATGGATGGATGGATGGACTTCCCTCTTTGTTTTTACAGACAGCAGATTTCACTGGAACTGATTGTTGATGACCTCAGCAGTAGGCGTCACGATCTGTGACAGATTGTTGCTTAAATGCACTGACATATGACTGATTTAGACTGAACAGTGAGAATGGAGGAGACAAATGGTGGTTTTCAGACACTTGTCTATGAAGACGATTTGCACAAGGAAGAGTATCCTCCTTACCATCAGTCTAACAGGATACAAGGTATAATCATTCAAATTTTTATTCATTACACTCCCATAGTCAGGTTTCTGATTCTTTTGATTGAAGTAGGTTTTACAGAGTTAAGATATAATGACAGGACTTGATGATCTGAGACAACTACGTGTAAGGTTTACATGCTCTAACAGGATTTTTCTAATCATAAATAAAGAGTACAGAGAAGATGTTAAATAAACTACTAGTAAACAGTAATATTAAGTCCTAAAATGATTGCATTTTATTCTTTTAAAGCTTCAACCAAGTTATATGTGTTACCTGCTTTTAAGTTGAAAATTGATAATGTTCTGCCTGTTTAGTGTCCATGTTCACTATGAGTCCTGGGAGACGCCACAGACTGGCTGCAGTGTGCCTGGCGCTTCTTGCTGCTGTTCTTCTGATACTGAATATTGGCCTGGGGATCCACTGTAAGTCATTATGAGTTACATGAGTGCACAGAAATGTTTTCATTATTAAATCATTTCTTTTTTGCAAATGGTTATCAAACTTTGCCAATAGTCCCAAAACAAGCAAACAAACAAAAAAACTCTAAACTGTAAAAAAAATAAAGCTCTTTAGAAAAACTGAAAAAAGTCCTGATAATTTTCTGCCAGGAACACCTTCTGTTTTATTAGTACACAACAAAATTGGTTTTTATTCTTTTCCTTTTATTCTCGTCAATTCAAAAACTGTACTAAAATACGCTGGCATCCATCTCCTCATAAAATGACTAAACAGCAAATCGATGAACAAAGTAATTTACAATCTTTATAATTTGAGCTTTTTTATTTTCCTTGAAATGAGTTTGTCCTCATGTAAAGACATGGAAGTGACTTCAAAGTGTTGTCTTTAAACAGGATACCTGGCAAACATTAACAAAATATTTAACAAGATTTAACAATATCCAGAATACACTTAAGCTAGAATCACTGCCTCGTGGTTCTTTGCATCAGCCAAATTGTTAAGTTGTGGTTTAAATTCTTGTCTGTCGAATGATGTATATAGTCAGTTATGGCCAAATACCAAATGGCATTTATGTCATCAATGAAGCCGAGACTACATTTATCCTAGATTAACACTGTAGGACCTCTACCTTGCAATTTGAAGCAATAGAGATGAGTTTTTGACAGCTAAGCGGTGCTAAATGAAAATAAAATTAAAATTAAAATTAAAATTAAAAAATAAAAATTAAAATTAAAATAAAATAAATAAAACTGAACAGATCTAAAGGTGTTCCCGTAATTTGGGTTTATTAGAATAAAAGATCGATGAGGAAATTTAAAAAAATATATGAGTTGGGTCAGTCATATACTCTGAATAAGTTCACTACACTTCTTAAAACTGAAACAACATTATCTGATGAGGATATTTCCAAGCTTTGTGAGGCGGTCAAGGGATCCACATATGTGTAACAGGTGAGCAATCAGCTGAGTCTTCATCAGATGTACTGTGTGACATTAGTGATGGTAAGATATTTAAAAGTAGTCCTTTTTTTTTTTTAAACCAAAATCCATTATGTTTCAAACTACTGCTATACCAAGATGCCTTTAAAGTTGTTAATCCTTTGGGTTATGGAAATAAATAGATAAAACTGTAGTTAAAGGAACCATGTTTTGCATGCTGTAGATAATTTGGGCTCACATTGCACTGGTGGCTTCTGCTTTAGTCGTACACAACATTTCTGTAGATATTGTTTAATGATGCAATCTGTTTTTCAGGGTGGTGATCCAAATCAGTGTGGAGCAGAATGCACCATAGAGATGTACAACTCTCCTGTTGAACACCTCAAGCCTGAAGGTACACCAGATATAGAAGGAGTAAAGTTTGAGTCAGTTTTCAACTGTTTAAAATATTTTCACATCTGTCAGCCAGGTTTGCCATTTTGATTAGGACACAAGATTTTTATGGCATTTTGTCATATGATGTTGGGCTGTTTCTTAAAATTTTTTGTGAAAAAAAAGAATGTTTCACCTACTCCATTCTGAATTGGAGCATTAGTTGAAATACTCTGACTCTGATACCTCTTCAAAGCCGTGTGAGGTCAGTCCTCAACAAATTCTCAGCACAAACAAAACTGGAACTTTTTAAGGCTGTTGCCTCTCATAATTGGTGACAGAGTGGAAGCTGGAACAGATGACTTTTACCCCACTGCATTCAGACTGCAAATAAATCGCGCATGTGCGAAGCCACTGCTGGCATGTGATGCGCAGCTGCAGAAGAAAAGGACCTGTGAGGCTCAGTAACAGAGATTTTATTAGAAAACTACAGACATTTTGTGCCGAAAAATATAATTTTTTTTCCAATGCATCTTCATAACTTCATTTCAGTTTTTTTCTTTTCATCAACAAATAAAGGAGGTTACATATAAGCTACTTTTTTTTTTTTTTTGCTCAAAACTTGTCTGAACACAGGCTGCACGTGTTGGTCCACTGTGATGTATGTGGCTGACGAAAACAAATTGTACAACCTAAAAATAACAGCAGTCCTGATCAAAAGTTTTAGACCATTTGAAAAATGGCAAAAAATCATATTTTGCATGGTTGGATCTTAACAAGGTTCCAAGTAGAGCTTCAACATGCAACAAGAAGAAATAGGAGTAAGGCAAAACATTTTTTGAGCATGCAATTTATTAAAGACAACGCTTAAACTGAAACAGGCTGTTTTACAGCTGATCAAAAGTTTAGGACCACACCTCCAAAAAACATGGGTAAACCCCCAAAACAGAAAGTTCCAAACTTGAACTCAATAATTAATTGGTCCGCTGTTGTTGTTGATCACTTCATGCAAGCGTTTCCATGAGGTGAGTGAGAACATTTCTCCAAGTGGTGAAGAGGGCCACACGAAGGGTGTCTACTGTCTGGAACTGTTGTCCATTCTCAGTTGGATTTAGATCAGGGAAAGACGCAGGATGGTCCAAAAGAGTGATGTTATTCTCCTGGAAGAAGTCCCTTGTCCTACGGGCATTGTGTACCGTAGCGTTGTCCTGTTGAAAAACCCAGTCGTTACCACACAGATGAGGACCCTCAGTCACGAGGAATGCTCTCTGCATCATCTGGACATAGCCAGCAGCCTTTTGACACTCCTGCACCTCCTGAAGCTCCATTGTTCCACTGAAGGAAAAAGCATCTCCCCAACCATTGTGGCGCCCCCTCGTCTGTAGGGCGTAGAAAACATCTCAGGTGGGATCTGCTTGTCATGCCAGTAAGGTTGGAAGTCATCAGGACCATCAGGGTTGCATTTTTTTACAGGAGAAAAAAAAGAAGGTTATATTTTTTTCTCATCAGAGAATTTTTTTTTGAAGCTCTTCACCACTAATGGCCTTAATTTGGGTTGAGGATTTTTTAGGTCTTCCACTTCACGTTTTTGTTCCATAACCCCCAGGATTATTTAGGAAATGACCGTCTTAACTGCATCCCACCTCAGCAGCAATAGCGCGCTGTGAGCGACCCTACTTATGCAGTTCAACAAGCCGACCATGTTCAAAAAGGAAAATGTTTTTTGCTTTTGCCATCAGAACATCCTGACAGTCTGACTACCTGACAGAAAATGACAATGAATCCACAGTTTTGCACAGATTTGGCCTTTTAAAGGCATGTGGTCCTAAACATTTGATCAGCTGTAAAACAGCCTGTCCCAGTTTAAGTTTGTGAAATGTAAGTTAAATTTTTTGTCTCACTCCCATTTCTGCTTGTTGCATGTTGTTGGAACCTTGTTAAGATCCGACCGTGCAAAAGATGATTTTTTGCCATTTTTCAAGTGGTCTTAAACTTTTGATCGGGACCGTATTTAATAATCAATTACTTTCTTCTGAATGGAATAAGAATGCTTTATGTCCACATTGCAATGCATCACAATTGTAAATCATTACACGATTAATTGTGTCAGCTCTATTAGATTTAAGATTGTATATTTGCTTTTGAAATGGGCAGTTTGCTTTATTGTGCTTTGTATTTGCTTTCAGACTGCAAGGAAAGAACGCTGATGTACACCGAGCATCTGAAGAACAACATGCAAGTCCTCCAGCACATTGGATCCAAAACCTGTTCCAGTTCCTCAGACACCATCAGAGACTGTTTTGAAAGCCCTCTACTATCAATCTGGATAAAAAGAAACTTTACCAACCACTGCAAGTATCAAGTGTTTTAAATTTTGTTTGACTGTTTATTATGTACTTATTTGTTTTTGGTTGTATTAAGTTTGATATTAATTAGATCAGTGCCTTTTTAGTCATTAATTTGATTATTAAATATTAACTCTTTAGGGCAGCACGGTGGCACGGTGGTTAGCACTGTTGCTGCAAAGCAAGAAGGTCCTGAGTTCAATTCCACCATCAGGCCAGTGTCTTTCTTTGTGGAGTTTGCATGATTAATTGATTAATCCAAATTACATAGGTGTAAATGTGAGTGCGAATGGTTGTCTGTCCCTGTGTGTTAGCCCTGTGACAGACTGGCGACCTGTCCAGGGTGTACCCCGCCTCTCGCCCTATGAAAGCTGGGATAGGCTCCAGCGCGACCCTGAAAAAGGATAAGCGGATGGATGGATATTAACTGTTTAATTTAATCATTGTCTTTACTGGTTTTTATTAATGTTTCTAGCAAATTATGACAAAAAGTCAAAGAATCTAAGTTTTATGCCAGTTAGCCCTATTATGTTTATTACCTCATTTGTTGGACCTTAATCTTTTTAGACAACATTCTGGCTGCAACAGCTGCCAATAATTTTGTGTAAATATGAACTTTTGAATAAAAAGGCATGTCTTGTATTATACAGCTCTTCTGTGCTTTGTCAATAGGAGACGGTAAACAAGCTTGTTAAATGTATTTTAACTGGTTTACTTTATAATAGTTTTTTATTTCAATGTAATAATTGTACAAAAACCAAAGTTCACTGTGAATTTTACATTTATCAACAAGTATACCGTTATGTATTCTGCATTATCACTATATTTTCCACGGTGAAATTCTGGCAACCACAGCTGCCAGTATTTTACCGTAATATTCAACTTTTTAGGTATGATACCGTATTATTTTATACAGTTTCACTATATTTAACAAAATAAGACTGTAATCAGGTTAACGGAATGTCTGTTGTTTTCACATGAATTTATGTTTAAATTCAGTGATTTACTGTAAAAAATATAATTATTATTTACTGTGAAATTTAAGGTTACTAAAATAGGATACCGTTTTGTGTTCTACATTTAAAATTTATTTTTCACGGTAAATTCTGGCAACCACAGCTGCCAGTAATTCACCGTAAATTCTACAATATTTTTTACAGTGTACAATTAGAAGTGCTTGTTCTGATGAAAACTTTTCATCAGCAGCAAAGGCATAAGGATCACTTAAATGGATCACTTAAACTCGGGTTGATGGTGCACATCTTTTTCTCTGCTGTGCTAAAGATGCTCTCAGCTGTTTAACTTTAGGGATGGGAGAAAAGTTTGACATATTTCACAACCATTAAATATTAGTGAGGCCTCTGAGAATGAGGTCAAGCAAAAACCCCTGCTTGTGCTCATGGACTCTAAATTTCAACAAATAAGACAATAATACGACAAACTGCTGAGTGACACAAGAGTCTAGGGGAAGGGCAAGCATGAAGTGAGATGCTGTGTGTGTGTGTACACATGTGCTCACACATGTTGGTACCTCTCTCCCCGTAGCAAAGTCCTGAATAAAGTCTGATTGTTCAGTCAATCAAGATCCATATGAGCTGTAAAGAAAATAACCTCAGCTTTTTCTTGGATGTTCAAAGTTTTTCAGTTCATACAGGAACATCAGCAGTCTGGGTGAATGTATCGCTGTTTACTTCCCCCGTCTCATTGAGCCTGGTCAGGATGTGTTCAGAGGAAAAAAGAGGAACAGAAAGAATTTTTAAAAAGTTAGGGGTTTTTTGTTGCTCTTGTTTACTTTTAAGCCAAAAATAAAATGAATAAAGCTACAAGGTTTAATATTGAGAACATTGAGGTGGAAAATGACTTGAGCATTATATAATTAAAATAACATACCTTGAACATATCTTGAAAAAGTAAAATAAATCATAACATTAAACTCACCTTGTTTTTGTAGAGAAATTGATCAGGCTTTTGCTTCATCCCCTGAGACCAGCTGCACTGAATCATCACCAGCTTTTGTCCTCATCTTTTTCGCTCAGTGAGGTCTTTCCTTTCCTTGGCCATTCCTCTGCCAGCTGCCTTTGCACTGGAAAAAAACATGTGTGATCACAGGTGAAGTAAGGGATATTTTTTCCAGTGCAGGGTTAAGAGTGCTCCATTTGGTGATAGCTGTTGAACAACATTTCTAAGGATGTTGAAAAAGACAAATATTTCTGTTTACTATTAAGCAAAAGCTTGATATAGACATAACAATTTCTAAGGTTACAACAGTATCCCCATAAGACATATAAGAGCCTTGACACCAGCACTATGCTTGTATTATACTTTAATCAGGACATATTTAGAAATTAATCCCATCAATGCTCAACAGTGTCACCAAAAGTAACCACATACTTGAAATGACATACTCAGCATTACATAAATCACATTTTCAGTGAAGGCACAGTTACAGGGAAAATGCGTATGTTTGCAAAGTTAACTAAACATTTCTATGTGCTACAACATGGACATAATGATTAAATGTGCTGAGGTGAGTAATTTGCTGTCAGCCTGCTTATTGATTCATTGTACTGCTGCTACAATGATTTGTACAAATCTTGGAAATTTACAATAACGTTTATAAATAAAACTGATGATGTACAATGTTGTCAAACCAACTGATTTATAATATTGTTACTTAAGCTGGGCTTACACTGTGCGATTTTTTTCAGTCGTGCTGGGCTTACACTGTGCGATTTTTGGCCACCATCAACTTTGCGAAATTACTAATGAAAAACATTGATCAGGCAGCTGTGATTGAGCAGCAATGTAAATCCAACTATTTTCACGGTTGTTGTGGTCGTGATAATTTTGTGAGGCCACATCGAAAAGGCTCGGATGAGCTTTCCAAAGTTCTACAAGTTGTGCCTCCACGACGGTCGATTGATGATCGGGAGCTGGTCGTGAGGTGTAAATCGCTTCTGGTTACCCCACGTATACTATACGATGCACGATGCACGATGAAGGCCAAAATCGGGCCGATCACCAAAACGGTCGCACGACTCAGAAATCGGCTCAAAATGGGCCAAAAATTGCACAGTGTAAGAAACAGTCTTCAACACTTGCAGATAACAAACTCACAGATTCTCAACTCACGCTCGATGATACCGAACGCATCAGCAAAGAGCTGGTCGTCCTCCAGGACACTTACAAGACTGCAGTGGAAACCATGAAGGATGCCAGGAAGCAGCTGGACAGTGAGATGAGCCGTCAGACACAAACCAACTGGGAGCTTGAACACCAGACAAAACGAATCAATGACTATAAAAGTCAGATTGAAAAAGTTACAAAGGAAATTGAAACCATGAAAACACGCTTATCAATGATTAGTAAGGCCTGTTTCATTATTTCTGTATATGATAAAATTGTAAAAGCATAATGATTTGTTTCATCATTTTCTATAATGGTGGCATTTTCTTTTGGAAACAGGTGATGGCTGCAAACACTGTCCTGCAGGATGGATTTTAATGAACTCTGTATGTTACTACTTCCCCTTGAAATTAAATTAATTCAAAACATGGAAGGAATCCAGAGACTTCTGTCAGCTGCAGGGAGGAGATCTTATAATCATAGACAGCCAAGATGAAGAGGTTTGTTAGTATTTCTGTGGAGCGGTGCTCATGCAGATTTCTGAAAATGTATATTTGGTTTTATTTCTTTTTTTGTTAGAACTCAACAGTTAATTACTTGATAAATCATCAAGATGCCCCGAGACAAACTCGTGACCTGGTCTGGGAGTCTCACCTTCCTCATCGCGTGAGACCTTGGATGCCTCACAGAGACCCTGAGTTTCTAGATTGGATAAGCAGAAGACTAAATCATCAAGATACGCCTCATCACCCAATGGGCTTCTGGATCGTCTGAGAGACGTCCATGAGGAAGGGACTTGGAAATGGTGGGATGGAACATTACTTGCTGAAGGGTAAGTGTCACGGCTGCAGAGGCGAGTGTATTGGTGTACTTAGGTGCACAAGATTGAAAACAATTTGTTCTGAAAAAATGCAGATGAAGAGTTGTTTGTTGACAGTATAGATGGTTTGTTTTTAAACCTCTTACCACTCACAGAGTCCCCGGTGACGGTCTAGCTATGTCAGATGCCAGTCATTTAAGAGACTAATCATTTTTTGGAATTTAAATTGTGCTAACTCACTTTGTTCAACACAGCCCAGAGTAACATTAAAAATAAAACATATTAGAACTAATTTTGTTGGACGCAAGAAAAACTGGAGCATCTTTGTAGGGAGCCGAACTAGGGCTTACAAGTTTTGCAGTGCCTTTGCAGTGACTTTGCTATCTGCACAGAGCGTTTCTGGTGTGGCTTATGCAAAAGAGAATTGCAACAATACAGCGTGTTTCTCTGCTCCCTTTCACACAGTAAGTATGTCTGTTGTAGACTGAGCTTTATAAATGTCCCTTTGATTATTCAAACAGTGTTTGAAAACTTTATCGTCATCGCTGGTGTGCTTTGTACCTCAGGCTCATCAGAGACAATCGTATCCAGGGAAATTAATTTTCTTTAATCTACACACTTTTAGGAATTACTTAGCTAATTTCAAGGATAATTTCAGTGACTGAATTATTGCCGGTCATTCGTACACTGACTTTATTATATAAAATATATAAATTAAATCTCTTTGAAACTTATAGAATCTAATCTTTTGGTTTCTTTTTTTTCATAGCATTTTATCAAACTGTTGTCTGCTACAGAGTTAAAAGTATTGTACTAGTAGTAATATAGCATCCACCATCTCCTGCTTGCATATTTCTGAAAACATCTTAGTGGTGTGGCAGCCATGGGTTGAGCCAGCCCTGCAAACCCTGTTGATGGACGATGCAGTGGACAGTGGGAGGAAGCATCCTAAAGCTCTCTTTGCAGACCAGCCTGTGTGATTCTCCACTCGCCGACCAGAAAAGACAAACGTCAGGTCTCAGTTGCAGCACCTCATCCATCCATGTCTGATCTTGCATCGGCAGATTCAGCAACACAGCCAGAGACTTCCTGTAATCTATTACAGTTGTTAAAAAAACGGTACAGGAACAGGTCACTCAGGTTAATCCTGTATAAACAACTGCGCCTGCGCTACTGTGCATGTATGAAGTGGACCAACTTGTCATCAGGCACACATGAGGCCGACCGGCTGAGAATACTGAAATCAAAGGACATCAAACTCTTCTGTCTGGTGAAATGTTATACTTACCAAATCATGCTCCCTGGCCTTATATCCTTTGCAGGTGGAACTGGACCCAGTTGTGAAAACCAATGATTTTGTCTGGCCAACAAAGAGTCCAGGCTGGTGTTCAATTTAAGAACAGAAACACACACTTCTTACCAAAGAAATGAAGATTATTTTACAGTGTTGCTGAATCACATGGATGAATTTAACACCTGGGCACAGTTATACCGTGATGACTGGCAGGTCGAGATCTCACCCTGTGTTTCTCTGCCTGTGGTAGAGGTGGAACCAGATCAAGTGGAGCTGATTCTTGAACAGCCTCAAGTCAGAGCTGGATTGACTTTCTGTCACCAGGTACTGATGAGCCCGCTGTGGAGAAACATCGCTGATGATGTTCATGAATCCCCAGCTGACTCTGGTAACCTTAATACAGCACAGAAAAAAAGTCACAATAATCATTTTATGTTGTGATTATTGTGATCATAACAGAAACAGATGCATCTATGTCATTATCTTTGAGCTTTTACACTTAACATAATTATAAAAACATGAGTATAAAAGGTGTTAAAACTCTGATGCCATCTTGGATTACTGCACTTTGTTCATGTCATTACAACATTTCTCTCTTTCTAATCATACATCTAGATGTTATGTCAACACACATTTAATCTACATTAAAAGAGTGCCTTTGTGATAAATGTGTCTTTCATTCTTAAATTAACTGGTTAAATATTTAATCTAACTAAACCCTAAAGATGGAGTCAGAAGACAACAGTCACCTGAAGGGGCTGAAAATTGTAAAGACCCTACAGAACAATCAGTAAATGTCAGTAAATCTTTGATTCTGTGAGTAACACACTGGGTTCAGTTTGGAGGTTGAACTCTCACTCACCAGGATTGACAGCCATCTGTGCCACAGTTAAACTCATGCAGTGCTAATTTAAAAACTCTCAAATATTTTGGACAATTTATATTTTTCTATCACAATAAATACAATTTTTCATTGAAGTAAACACACAGAGCAGTAGTGGATATTATTTATATAATTTTTCTTTATTTTGATTAGCATTGTTTATATTTGTAGTTTTTGAAGTATGGAGCACCACAAAAACTACAAATAAAATAAAAAAAACAATCCAGCTAACAAATTTTGTGCTCTCTACTATCAGAACCTCCCAAAATGTATCTCAGCCCAGCCCGACAGGCCGACGGGCTGGGCTGAGATAGATTTTGGTAGCCCGGGCTACTGGAGAAATCGCTAGCTCCGGGACGTCGGGCTAGCGATTTTGTGAGCCCTGGTCAACCCCTCACTTGAATTTTTGAATTTCAGTTTAAGGCAATTAAATTCAATCCAAAAATTCAATCCAACAATCAAGTGATCCCCTATGAGCAACGGTGGACAGGAAAAACTCCCTTTTAACAGGAAGAAACCTGTGACAGAACCAGACTCAGGAAGGGGTAGTCTTCTGTCATGACTGGTTGGGAGGTGAGGGCAAAGTATAGTTTTGACCGTGGCTGGAAAACATTATTACTATTACTAGAAGAATTACCGGAAGAATTTTAGAGAACGACCATTCACATATTGGAAGAATTGCTCAAGGCACCACTTAATAATCCAATCAGGTATGCCGTATAATTTCCAATATGTGAGGGTGGCCAGGGCAACTGAACCAAAAAGACCGCCCATTATGGCAACACCTAGAACTGTGTTACGTGCAAGGTTGGCAGCAGCACTCTGTGGTACTTCCTCTTTGATTTCACACCTGATTTTCGCACGCTCTTCCTTTTTTTCATTCGACTCCCTCTCAGGGTTGTCCATCCTAGTGATGAGCATTCTGACTTGCTCCTCGAGAGAGTCTAAACGCTTTTCTATTTTTGTCGTTGACACGCAAATCCTTTGCTCCTGCAGAGACTCATGGCATCTGGCAGCACAGCCGCACGATCCACTAGTCTGAGCCCTGTCAGGATGTGGTTCCTCTGTATTATCTCTGTCGGAAGGTGAATTATTTAATGTTTCTTCTGACATTTCTTTAAAAGATTAAGGGACAGTGTCAAAAGAAAAAAATGTTCACTGAATTATTTAAATGTAAAAGTATTAGCTTTGTCAAAGATTCCTGCTTTGCAAACACAACTCGCCGTTACTGAAGACTCACTAAGGTAAACTCTATTTATGAACTTTTGTGGCAGAGATGGTGACGTCACAGTCTTCCCTTTGAGAAGGAGAGACTGGGCGTTTATCAATATGCGTACTTGTGCGTACTTGCGTTCTCGTGTACTCGTGATACGTCATCAGTCGGAGACCAAGTACTGTTCCAATTCGAAGTACGCATCAAGCCGAGAACGCGAAAAAGTCCCGGATGTGTTCTCGATCCGCCCGTTTTATCGAGCATGCATCGGTGTAGACTTGGTACAGCTATATATCCCAGAATGCATTTCGTCCAAAACTCAACAGCGGACTCCCGGCACATCGTCCCCCCCCCTCCCCTCCCCGCCCGCTCGCGGTCTTCTCACTACTCAGGTTAAAGAAACCCCAGCAGCTGTCTATAGTATTGAGTGTCCACTAGAATAGAAATAAAAGCGTTCTAACATCTCACCTGCTTGTTTTTATTAAGGTATGTACACGTATGTACATGTACACTATTTTTATTAATAGAGGTTTCACTACTGAGGTTAAAAATGATATATAAGTCACTTAGATCACTTCTAAATGTTAATGTTTGGTTTATTTCAGTGTTTTATTTGTTCCTGAGTAAACCGGTTTGGCTGTGATTAAAGTTAAGCTTCATAACATGTTACTCACAGTTAAATTAGGAGGGGACGGCAGTAAAAACTCCGGACCTGTGACATCATCACGTACGCTGGTACAAATCACGAGTCCGCGCTCGCGTACTTGAGAATTGAGAGACGGCCCACGAGTCCGTGCTCGCGTTCTCGGCGGGTACGTACTCCCGTGCGTTCTCGGCGAGTACGTACTCACCGAGCACGCGAGTACGTACTCGCGTACTTGGGCATTGATAAACGGCCACTGTGACGCAGAAGATCAAAGGATCAAATAGCTCCGTGTCATTCCGCGCATGCTCAGATCATGCCTATTGAAAAGAACGGGATATTTATTTATTCGTTTTAAATACCTTGCTATATAACAAAGGTGACTGCGCACTCAAAGGACGAGGAGAGTTCAAAATAGGGCTGTTCGATATAACGACACATATCGGATGAGGATATGAAAAGGATCGCTTCATATTACGGCAATATTTTTTCATGTTTTTTATGGTCACTGTAGTATTAATTTCTTAAAGTTCTCTCTTTCGCCTATATTTAATATAACCACACTACGGACGGACAAGCGACTGCTTTTATGCGTTGTCGTTAGCATAGGGTTGCCAACTCCCTGAAAAATAAATAAGGGCAACCCACCTGCAAGAAAAGGCAAAAAAAAAAATCTCAAAGTGGCATTAAATGAATCAATATTACATCATTAAAATATATAAATAACATCTTCATGATGCTCGATTCTCAATTTCAAGAGTGATTTTTGTACAATTTAAAGAAAACTGCAGAAACATATTTAAAAGATTTAAACATCCCTGCTGGAGAGAATCCCAAGAGTAAAGACTGAGAACTAAAGAGTTTACAGTTACAGCGGGCTTTGATTTGTTGTTCATTTCTGTCTCTGAATAATGGGTGGTGAAAAAAAGTAAAAAAAAAAACAACAAAAAACAAACAAACAAACAACCTCTGTGTGAAATTTTGCCACAGTTAATATGAGTTCTTCAACCATCCTCAAAAACAATGGATTTCTATGTCACTCAGCAGATTATCAGCTTTTCAGGCTCAGCATCTCAGAATCATAAGTGTTAATACAAAGCGCTACGGCAAAACTGTCCAATGGTTGTTTCAGCATTTCGATGTGCCGGAGTGCCAGAAACCCTTAAAGCAATGCTGGGAATGAAAATGTCACAAGCCACATCCTGCTATTCTTTTCTTCTTTAGTGCGGCCTTGAAGATAAGAATAACTTTTCACAGCTGAAAATGTGACGTCATTCAGAGGTAAAACCGCAAAGGATTCTGGGAACTTGAGGCAAGAGGTACTAGCGCACGCAGGCTTTCAATTGAACTCAGTTACACAGCGATAAAAAGTAACACAAAAAATGGCAAGAAGCTGTTGTATTATTAACTGCAATAGCCGGTCGCATGACAGCCACGGGAAGCCGACGGGTAAAGAGATCGTTTTTTTTATCGGATTATGTCGTTGAAGAGAAATTTTTTAAGCCATGTTTCCGAAGTAAGAGCCGACGGATAGTCTGAATATACCAAATATAACGTCTCAGAACACTCCAGCTCACATGTTAGTCTGCTCCAAGCATTCCCACAAAGGTCAGTGTTTTGTAGTAGTTAATACGTCATTTTTCTTAACATAATTGGTGATATAGGTTACAAGCAAGTCTGGCGCTGAACAGAAATTGTAGCGCTGTAGCTCCTTTATTTATTGTGCATAAACAGTGAATTGTCCTGACACAATATTGCGTTTCGCTTCTGTTATTACCACGGTACATTGACAAAAACATATACTTTTATTCAGAGGATAAAACAGTTGTTTTGTATCACTAATTGTCCAGTGCGATTACAACATACAATATTATTGTCACTGCTACATTTCTTTAATGCTTACAAGAAATTATTTCCACTACAAATTAATTACCGTTGAGCTCAAAGGTTATATTAATAAACGGTTAACGAATGTGTATTTATGATGACGATTTGTGAGACTGGTAAACTTACCTTTGTTCGTACGATGGTCTTTCGTTCTACACGGTGCATTTCAAGGTCCTGTACCCATCCATCGGTAAACTGTACCTGAGCTTGTTGCAGTGACCTGAAGTTACTAAAAGCTTCATGAGTGTATGCACTCACTCCAAGAACCGTATAATTATAAATCTGAGCGTGGTGAAAGTTGGGCAGCACGCTAACGTCTTTTGTCCACTCTGTGTGCTCCTAAGGGTCTGACCCTTTCACTCCTTTGATTTTTTCCTCGTATCTTTTCTTTGCCTTTTCGTCGAGTCTGTCTTTGTACGGACCGGCATTGTTCTCCTTAGTTTTGTACATTCCTTTTTTGTGCGGCAAAGAAAAACCAAGAAGGTATTGGAACCGGAGAATGAACGTTTTGCGGTGCTGCAAATGCTTGCATTTGATGCGGTACTTGGATTGTTTTGCCTCGAGTTCCCGGCATGCAATGCGCGAAAGTCACGTGATCTGTCAATCGCTATAGGAAAACCTTAAATTAAGACCAAGAACACTAGAGGTGAGACATGATCATTAATTAATATTAAATTTAATAAATGACAGATTTAGTGATATTTTCATAAACACCTCCTTTCCTTTTTTTGTTCTCCATTTTCTTTAGTTCGTCTATAAGATTGCTAAACAAGGGGGAGGGTGCATCCGGCCTCCTCGGCTGTAATTGGTCCAGCCCAGAGTCGATCATGACCAATTGGCCAATCCAACACCTTTCATTATATATACCCTTCCTAAAAATAAATAAATTTAAAAAAAAAATCAATCGGCCCATAAAAACAAAAAATCGCCAGCGGCCCACCGGGCAAATGCCCGGTATGCCCGATGGCCAGTCCAGCTATGGAGAGGATGATTCCACACAATTCAGGACGAAAGTGGGGGCAAAGAGGACGAACGGGACCAGAATGAGACACCCAAATCCCCGACAGCGAACGCCAGCCAACAAGAAAGCAAGGTAGGACTATCCTGTTGTTGTTGTTTTCTTCTTTACCACGAAAATGTTTTTCACTGCACGCTAGTACAACTCTGAATAATAAATTAAGCAGGCTAAAAAAACTTATTTTAATACGAGATTTAAATGGGCTCAATCGGGACGAGCTCCCAGAAAGAAGACCGCACATTTCCTCCTCCTTTAAATGACTGATAACACACTGATAAAACATCCTAAAACAACCTGATCTGATTAGATTTAAGGAAGCCATAACAAATAATACGAGCTGTAGCTTACAACTGGGAGACAAACCACGAAGATAACGAGGTTAAACAGAAGATAACGCTGCGATCAGTTTAAACTCACAGCACAGCAGCTCACATGCTCTCTGTGGTTTTATATGAGAAGTATACTGTGGTGTTTTTCTTTAGAGGAGATAATAGAGACTAACCTGCTTAGTCCAGCTCTTGTGGGTACTGGTTTTTAAATATACATCAAGCATGGAAAGGTTATTTAAATTAAAACTGAATTAAACACGGGAAACAATATGGTCTTAAAAATATGTGCATTTTCATAAATAATTAAAGGCACATGGCTTGGACTTTCTACTTGGAAATGAGGCTGTGTGATAGAGCTTGCAGCTGCCTCTGGCGTTTTATCATCTATGTGGGTCACATGTTGACCCCCAGACTACTACATTCAGCAGTACAATATTGGACTACTGATCATGGCAGTGGATAGCTGTGACAGCTCTTCCCACCACAACTCCCTTGCTGGGCAGATGAATCTCATGCTCTGTCTCCTCCTGACAGCGAGGTTGTGGTTTTTGTATGATCAAGTTGTTGTTCAGTTTTCTTAGTTTCAGCTGAAACATTTCAGCATGGGAACTTGTACTTTGGCATGTTTCACTGGATATTTCAGCAGACTCCTGGCTGACTTTATGCAAGTTCCAAGCTTCTGCCAAACAACTAGACTCACTTCCAGCATCATAGGTGATTTTTCATAGAGCAAAAAAGGCATTTAAAGAAAGTGTTTTAATTTTCTTACAGTCATGATAAGTAGAATAAGTTCCTCAGAAGGCTGAACAAGTTTACAACCATTAAGTAAAGTTGTGTTTGTGTTTTTATCCCTCCTTATTTCCCACCTGAACATCACAAGCGCAAGGTGAGCCTCCACTCTTGTGCAAACTGTAGCGCATACTGCTGATATCAGTCCGTCAGAAGAGTCATGATTGCGTGTGAATAAAAGTTGTTCACTCCACAACTTTTACTCCACTTAACGAAGTCAGTGCCAAACCAGGTTAAGTCCATCTTCACCCATATTTTTAGAGGGCACTCTTTGTTTAAGCTGCATCGTATTTGAAGTCATTTGAGTTATAATCCCATGTGATAAATGCCTTTGGCGGATTGTGTTGCAGTGCTCCACCCAGCCCCCATTAACCCTCCCTGCTAACAGAGCAGAACTCTTAGAGATTTGGCGCCATCGAAATACAGCATGAGCTCCTCGATGCATGCACACATGCCTTCACTGTGCTTTATTTTATATACATTAAAGCCACAGTAGAGCAAAAAAGAGGGCAGTGCCCTTTATCATCACACATCATCACACATTTACCGGTAGAAATAGGTTTTCCAGCTACTTTTACTACTGTTTTTCTTTTCATGGATCAGCAGGAAAACCGCTGTAACAGGTTGCAGGAGGATGTATTTGTTCTGTAGGTTCATGCTTCTGTGTGTATGCGTTCATGCGTGGGTGATGATGACAGAGAAAGGGTCTAAAATTGATTGTTTCCAGATTGACTTGCAGGACTGATTGATCTTCACCATAACAAAGCCGCAATGATAAGCACTCTAAGCAATTTGTGCAGGCATGTTCACAAAAATGACAAGCGCAGAAACAATGCACCACGTATGACTGCGTCTGCGTGCTTTGCAACAAACACCGAAGAGGACGAATAAATCCTCAGAGGTGTTCACAAAAGGCGGATGTAAAGACAAGTCGGTGCTGTGTGAGAGAATCATTAGGAGTCTTTCCCGACCTATCAGAAAACATAATCTATTTTTTCAATCGGGGATTTATAGCCACACACCAGCCTGGAAGCTGAACCATAAAATCACATTAGAGTGGCTTAGCAATTCTTTATTATGTGTCTGAGCCCAGATTTGAGTGGGTTTCAGGGGTACACACACTGGTTAAATTAAATGATTTGTCAGCGTGGAGCATTATGAATAGCGTTACTGTAAAGGAGAAGCATAATGAGACTGATAGGGGCTGCTGCCAGAAATGACAGCACAGTGTGTGAGGAATGGTGTTAATGTGATACACTGGCCTAACCAGAAAATCACATTACCCTCCCAGGTAGGGAACCTGGAAAGTTTTCTACTGAAAGGTGATAAGTTGAGACCACGGTAATAGTCATGTTATCGGGCATCAGTGAATGAGATTTGCCTGAAGGTTACTGCACAAATGGACTTGGTCACTCAAAATTTTTCTGTCTCCTCATTTTCTCTCAAGCAGTCTGTCTTTTTCTCTTCTTTGCTCCACTTTTCTTGAACTCATCCTCTCCTGTTTCAGCTGCAAAGACTCAAACGCTCCCTGTCCTTCAAGACCAAGGGCATCCGCAGCAAGAGCACCGACAACTTCTTCCGGAACAGCAGCGAAAACAAGACAGAGCTCCTCTCAGACGTGAGCAGCAGCACGGGCCATCTTTGCAACATTGGGATGGCCCCGCCGCACAGCACCAACCTCCCCATTCCTCCAGTTCCTCCGGCTATTTCCTGCGCTCCTCCTCCCACGTCGCGCTCACAACCACGCAACCCGATGCAGTTAGACTCGGCAGGACACTGCTTCATGGAGCACATCTTTAAGAAGCCCACGTTCTGCGACGTCTGCAACCACATGATTGTAGGGGTAAAAGCACTGCTCTCCTTCATCATAACATCAAACACAGCTGAGAAGGCAAATGCCTGATCATTCAATGAGCCCTGTAATCATTTCGTGAGGATAAACCTTTTAATAATGAGCTCTCCACCAGGTGTTCTTCCACCAGAGAAACATGCATTAAAGTGTGCAAAGAGTTGAACTCAACGTGACATGTGGATTTATGCTCCATTATCCAGTATGAATAGTTGGAAAAGCTCTAAAACACACACCATGAGTATCTAAACAACAAAAAAAGACAATTGCACACCTGACACTGAGCATCTGACTTAATCTGTTGACACGTGACCAAAGTATCTCCATCCTTCTGATTCACACACTGAGCCCAGTCCCTCCATCTGTCTGCTGGGGTGTCAGATAGCCAGCAACGTCTGTGCCAGCACAGCTACCTGTTTTCCCCTTGCCAGATGTTCTGGTTCTTTTGGCTTAACCATCACTGCTAAGGCTCTGCATCTCAGGGAGTCTGCAGTTTGATAATTACAATCTGCTCAACTAGCCCCTGGCATCACATTTGGTAGCAGATAAGAGAGATCAGACTTCGTACTGGGAAAGTAGACATGTAAACGAGCACCTACGTTTATAATTGTAGTTATACCATCAGTTTAATATCTTGCAAGAGTTTCTGCTTCTATTTGCGCAGTTAGAAGTTGCAGTTCAAGAGCAAAAAGTACTTCATGGTTATGAGGCAGGTGGATAAATGGTGACACTGCTTCTGTGTCAAACAGTGGTCCATTCAGGGTTTTCTTACAAACCAGGCGATATTTATCATATCACTGCAGTGAAAAAGAAACATGTGCACGTCTTTGATTGGTTATAAAATAGTTGTGATCAGATCAGGTACACAACCGTCACTCCATATACACAGACTATTATTCCCAGACACCCAGGTTTTTAAATATAACAAAACACATTTATGCCATTTATAAATGTCTTCATGTTAATTATATCCTTGTCTCACAAGTTTTGGATGAAGGCTTCTGGACTGTCACAGTGCATAACAATTATCTGTTTGGCTGAACAGTGTAAGCGTACTGCTTTTACTGTGGTTGGGATAAGATGTTGTGGTGTGGCTGATTTATAAAATGAATACCTTGTAAACAGGCAGCCTCTTGCTAGAAAGTCCAGGGAGGATATCCACTTTGGCGTTATTTTGCAATAAAGTTAAAGTCAGTACTTGATAATGAGTTTTATGAAGTTCTTACCACAGTTAAATTAATTTATATTGGAAAGTAGAGTTGAGTTCTACAGATTAATTTTATGATTTTAACCCGATTTTCTCTCACATTAAAAGGAAATTTAGAGGCTTTTCTTGGAATAACACAGAATTTATCATCACCCAAGGATAGAATCCGAACAAGAGTGAAACGTTTTCTAATGCGAAGCCACAGAAAAAACACTTTTCGCAGCTTCAGCACACATACTGCTACACATTTATGTACATTGTAACATACGCTGGTCTGTTCTATCTGGCATGGTCAGTGAGGCGCATCCAGTGGCTTTGAATGAGACTCAGCTGGTCTGTTGGTGATGAGGATGTGCTGCTGAGCTGGCCTGTGATAGCAGCGCTGCCCTCTGGTCCGCACATGAAAAAAAGATGCTGCCCTCGTCTTCAGTTGTCCCACCTTAATGAGAACACTATCGCTCTCTGTCTCTCCCTCCCTGTGTCTGTCTCTGTGTTTGTGTGTAATGATATGCGATGGTGTTATCAAATTCTGACTCAGCGTCCCAGAGTCAAAGAGCAGCACACAGGAGACAGAAGGAGAGATACTAGAGGAGGAGAAGGGTGGACTCAAACTGATTGGACAAGCTTACAGTGATTATTAAATCCTAATGGCCACCCACGATGAATGTCTCCAGGTTTATGGCGTTAGATAATCATGCAACAAGTTTTTATAACATTTTTCAAGTAAAGTTCACATTTTTATGCACTGATATCCTGTCTTGCACCTCTAAAGGTACACAAATAGTGTTGCAAGCAGATATTTGACTTTCTAACAAAATAAATGAATAAGCTGTTATAAAAAATATCACATACACTCAAAATGCAAAAATATAGCAAGGATGTGCTGTTTTTCTTTTAGACACTAGGATCAAGCTAATATTAATTGTTCCTATTTCAGAAAACAATGCCATGTAAATCTATGTGTTTAGTGTATTTATGATGCACCTTTCACTATTAAATAATCAGAAGTCTAATACATGTATGCTATTATTGCATAAGGCAGACATAAAAGAAATAAACACCCACCTTCTTCCTACTGGAATCTTTTATTATTTCAATGCGTCAATTTCGGTGTGTCATATAGAATAAAAATAGGTTTAATTATAGTATAGTGCTCGCTGACTCATTCATTAGGTCTACTAGATGAAGGTAAGGTAGTAGAACAAATTCCTGTTTTAGCAATAAAGATATTAGTTTTTAATTCGCTTTTCAAAATGACCTGTATGTAAGATAGACGCCCGTTTAATTTCACGTACTGAAATTTGGATTTGCATAACATTAGATGTACTCACAGAATAACCAAGGACTGTTTCATTCTTCATGCTATGATTTTCTGCATCAGCAAGGATCAATAAAAACAAAAGAGCTGTATTCAGTTTTCAAACCACACTTTCCTGCATTCATTCCAAGTTTACCCTTCTCATTCTGTTCCATGCTTGTGTTTTCTGTCATTTATTACATAGTCTCTATGGTATGTATGGCATTTGCACATAAAGAATCCATCCTCACAGTTTGCTCATTTCCCTGGTAATTTTTGCCTTTTTCCGGCAAGAAAGAAAAAGCTTAAAAATGTATGACTATTCTTGCTCCTGATTTTCTGCGATGACAGAATATGCAGGATATGTGCAGAATATGTCATGAAATTTCTGTCAGCTTATAAGAGTTAAAGAGTTATTTACTTTCAAAATCCCCTAAAAGACCCAAAGGATCCATGCTCACGCCTGGGATTAACAAAACTCGATAATCTGGCAAAATTGACACGCACTAATCGGTGCAATTAAACTCCTTACATGTACATGACAGGTTTAGTTGACCGCAGAAAGAAATAAATCTTAGACTTAGAGACTTAGAGCTTTTTTATTGTCATTGTGCAGTTTCTTGCACAGCGAAATTGGGTAGCTGGACCACAAAGGTGCTAAAGTAAGAAAAAGAGAAACCAATATACATCGAAGGTGGAAAAAAATAAAAAAATAAATAGAATAAAATAAAAAGCAGTGTGAGTGGGACTATATACATGGTGTATGTGTAGGAAACATTGAAACAGACTGGGACCAAAATAATTGCACTTGAGACAAAAATATTGCACAGAACATGGAAAGACTGAGATATTGCACATAGATGATCAACAGCAGTGTCAGGGTGGATGTGTTGGGGAAGTCTTTACACACTCTTAGTTTCCATTAATAGTTCTGACAGCCCACGGGAAGAAGCTGTTCTTTAGTCTGTTGGTTTTGCACCTGATGGATCTGAGCCTTTTTCCAGAGGGCAGGATGTTGAAGAGGTGGTGGTTAGGATGGAGGTGGTCCTTTATAATTGCCCTGGCTCTGGAGAGACATCTTGAGCTGGCAATTAAGTCCAGGGAGGGGAGTGGACAGCCGATCACCTTCTCTGCAGTTCTGATGATCCTCTGTAGTCTCTTCTTGTCAGCTGTTGTGCAACCCGCGTACCACACAGGGATGGCGTGCACCAGCACACTCTCGATAGTGGCACGGTAGAAGGACACTAGGAGTGCTAGGAGGTCAAGGTTTTCCCAGTAGAGATGCTTGGCTGTGGTGTTGAATGACACTTCATTACATCTCCCTCTAATACACATACACTACTCGTGCACTTACTATGTGAGAGTTTTGTTCATGCTGGTGTCAGTGGCGTTTTCCGGTATTTTGTTACATTTCAGTGACACACTGCACTTCACGCACACATCTCACACGTACCATATAGCTCTTTCTGTCACCCAGGATGCAAGTGGTACGTGCTGCGACATCTCTGAACGTCTCTGATTCTTAATTTATCTATTTTAGTGTTAAATCCAGCAGCTGACGTTGTCCGCCCTGCCTTGAAAGTGTCTCACGCACCAGCACACCACTAACAAAAACCCATTACCAAATGTTAAACTGCATGGGAGCCATTGGGGAAAACGTCATCTGGAGAAAGTCGGGTCATGAAAAGTTTAAACACAGTTAAATGTGAACAAAAACTGATGTATTGAAGTTTGAGCATTGGCTCAAAGCGGTAATTTCAGCATCTGTCAGCTGACGGGAAGGTCATTTATTTCCCCGACCATAGACTGTATACAAAAGATGGACATAAAGTGTGACAATTTGTCTTGTCCATGAGAGGGTAAGAGGGTGGAGCTGCGTCATTACCAGCTATTAATTAAAGCTCTTCCTTAATTAATTGTGATGCTATTTTTATGCTTTTATTAAGGGTTGCTGGTGAAAACCCTAAAGCAGCTATGCCTGTAACGTCACATCACTTCATGACTTAATACAATAAAATCAGATTAGCTGTGCATACAATTTTTTTGAATGAAAACTTGCTATAGATGCCAGTTGAGTAAAGGTTTTTCTGCATCTCTGTACTGGCTTAATTTTTCAGTCCCAGAGGTTTCCACGTGCTCCAGACTCTTATATCTCAGCAGTTACTGTGGCTGTTGAGATATAACAGCAACAATGCTATCTGACATTGATCAGATATGTGAATAAATAAATAAACAATGATAACAGATACACTGAAAGGCTGCTTGATGACCGATGCTGTGGAAGAAACTAACTGCAAGTCTGCAAGTAAATGTAAAGAAAGCTTCTTGTGGTCAGAGTTTAAGAAGAAGACGAGGTGGAGGGGTTATTGTCTCAGTGAGGGTTATTTGCACGAAGTAAGGACGACGGCTTAATGGATCAATGTATGGCTGAGAGAAGGGCTGTAGGGAGGAGAGAGGAGGAAATGGAAGGAGAGAGGTTATGAGGTGAGATGAAGACGGTACAGAAAAGCTGGCAGGAGTCTTGTCCTTTACTGTACTGTAAATGAATAATAAGCTTTAATGGCAGAGTATCCACAAAAAAAAAAGAAAAAAAAAAAGCAAATGCCAGAGAGATCAGCACTGTCACTCAGATTCCCCGCAGCTATAATGCCTTCAGGCCCTCAACAAAAAAGCACCTATACACACACATACACACATCCAGACTAACATCATTATCCTTCCATTACCTCAGGAGGATGACAGTGTCACCTTCCTATATGTGCCTGGTGAAACACAGCGGTTTGTTCCCTTATTAGTTAACATGGAGGCGTCTCATTATTCCCCCATGTTGGAATGAGTCAGCTCAAACAAGCCGATCAACAACAGCTTGGCAAGCGCTTAATTTGCTCCCTGTCCCAGTCCATCCGCGGAGACGGACAAGAGCTTGAATCCGGATGTTTCAGAGATACCGCAGGGGGATTGTTTGTTGACTTGAAGGGAAATGAAACTCGAGGTGCCCGTTAAGCAACACAATCAGTTGACCTGATTTAGAGCGACCTAGAAATCGGCGCAGGTTGCTTCTCATTGCCTCCGCGTCTGTCATTGTTGTTCTGTGGTGAGGGTTCAGGGCCGGGATCGCGTTTCTCTCAGTTTCTATCTCAGCATCACTAACTCCACCGGCGCAGCTCAGCTCAGCCAAGCGACACAATTTATCTTGCCATGTTAGATTTATTACTCCACAGACTCCCCACTTATTTCATAAGAAGATAAATAAGTATTTTTTCTTCATATCTTGCCTCATGTCGCTTGATGCACAGCAGTCATAATAGCTGTCCATTAGCTTAAGCACTAAAGTTATTAGCTTACCAGCTTTGATTTGGACTGATTTATCGTTTTTGTTGGAAAATAGGTCAAGGCTTTGGCCAGCTTACTCGTCTCTCATTTGTATCTGACTGGAATAGAGGGAAGGGGATGATAACTCTGAGCCTACAGGTAAATATGTCATACAGCTAACTTCTTTTGGCCTTGGGCAAGAATATGGTCTGTGATTGACAGTGATATCACGGTTATTTACATATTTTAGGTTAGGAAGTTGACACCCTGAACTTCTTACCATTAGGTGCATAAAGCAAGGTCTTCTTCCTTCAAATATGAAAGAGAAACATTGTTTTTTATAATGAACCAATGAAATAAGCCGGAAGTTGGGCTACGTATGCGGAAAGCTTCACTGAAGATTGGCAGCTGCAAACTTCTGAGAGGATGGCAAACAGAGAAAAAAGGGCAGGAAAGGTCGGGCAAAGAACTCAAGGTGTGTGGGGTATGTAGGGATTTACAGACATACGTGCTCCTCAACTCCTAAAAATACCAATATTCCCTACTTAATGCACATCTACTGCTCGTATCTTTCTTTGGGGGGTTCATTCTGTTACACCTTTAAGACTCCGCCCTGTCCTTCTCATTTTTGTTTCTCCATCCTTCGCTCCATTTGCCTTTATTTTTCTTTTATTAATCTACACACCTGCATGCACAAATACACACACACACACACACTCTTGCTAAATGATTGCACCTGCATCGTTGCATAACTTTTGGATCTCAAATTAATCTTCAATCATCTCATCAGCTGTGAGTCAGGCATTAATAAGTGACAGCGAACCTGCACACAGGTAGCAGTTTGACGATATTAACACGGTGGAGACACGCCTGGCTCAGTCACAGCCGGACTGATTTTTGCAGAAGTGCACGCTGTGAGTTGCATTTTGTAAATTTTTGTCCCTGTTAAAATGTTCCACATGTCATTTCACAGGTTTTTCTCAGTGCATGCTGGGAAGGGCTCCAGAAACTAGGAATAAGAGTGTAAAAACAATGAATAAATAAATGAGACACTGTTCTGGACAATATTTCATCTCCTCTGCTTTTTTTCTCTGTAACTTGCTGTTTAGTTGTAAGAACACAATTTGATTCCAGCTCTTGACATTGCCTCTTTGTCTGTATGTATCAGGCACAACAGCCAAGCATGTGGTGTTCCTGGCGGGAAACACGGCGAAGCACGGCCTCCGCTGCAAAGCCTGCAAAATGAGCCTCCACCACAAGTGTGAGAACGGTGTTGGGCAGCAGCGTTGCATGGGAAAACTGGTAAGATGCATGAAATAAAATAAGAGAAGCCGTCAATACGCTTTCGGGAGACTGAGTCTCAGGAATATAATTATTGATGTCAGTACTGTGATAGCAGATCAGAACTGGCTGTCTGACCGCTTCCCAGCAGAATGTGCTTATTCAGAAATCACACTCTATGTGTGAGTGTGCAAGTACATCTGTGACCACCATCCATCCTCGTCATCCTCCTCATCATCGTTATATCATCGCTGTCTCTGTGTTAGATAATGCAGCTCATCGTTTACAAAAACACTGACCTCCTCCCCTCCTCTCTCAAGTGCTGCCACGCTTCTGGACAAACATGGTCACCAAGAGGCAGCTTCTTAAACCCACTATTGATAAAGTCGCATGGGCAGGCTTTATGATGTGTTTGACATTTCAGAGTAGCGGCCTTACTTTAACACTCGGGGAACTGTGGAATTACAGGGTGGAGTGGTTATTAAGGACCTTATCTGATATTTTATGTGCTCATCTAAAGTCTGTAAAATGCAAATGGACTGCATCTATGCAGCACTTTTCTAGTCTTATCAACAACTGAAGTGCTTCACACTACAAGCCACATTTGCATGCCTGTATAGCATTGTTTTTATGGTACGCAGCATTGACATGTGGTGAGGTTTTGGGGTCCAATGCGATACCGAACATCTTTCCTCATACAGACACGAGGATCTGGGGATCAGATTAAGTGAATGAATAAACCTCATGATCCACAACCGCCTTTCTTAGGGGCTTTCAGCAAAAAATCTACAGTGTGCTTTAAATCCAGAACCTGTATTGTTTAATTTAGGAAGTTTCCCTATTAACGAGCCGATGCTCAGGAACCACAACATTCAGTGAAAGCGGTTTCAAATGTGTTCATGTGATGAAAAACTTGGAGAAAATAATTATTATTGTGTCATTTCGCCCCAAAATGTGGTTTCTCCCCAAGAAAAACATCACAGCCTCATTATAGAGTGATAACAACCTAAATTAATGTTCTGTAATATGAGTCACAATCTTGAATGGCTCGCATCATCTGTGAATGAAAATAAAATGAAACCCTGGTTGTGGAATGGGTCCACTGGGGTGGTCCGGGTGTTTTTAACTGGGGAGTTTTCGGCCTGACTTGTAAAAGCAACTGCCAAGAAGCATTTCTACTTCCATAGCGATCCAAAAGCTGGAAGACTGGATCGAACTGGGACCTTTTAATCATTTGTGCTCATCCTGCACTGAAGAAAGAGACTTTAGAGCCACATCTCCAAAAGTTGAATCTGTTCATCTGGACGTAGCGTTTTGTGGGAGAAACGTTTCGTCACTCATCCAAGTGACTTCTTCAGTCTCAGCTGACTGCAGGTTTCCCCAAACCTTATAAACAGTACATTTGCATAATGACTGAAACCAGCCCACTGAAGGAACGATGGGCTGTGAGGTCAGTTCCTTAATCATAATTATGCAAATTCTCATGACCATTGATCGACAATCACTGACCAAAACCCACTGATCAAAGCCCACTGATCAATGGCCATGAGTACCATTCACAGAGAGTTGGGGAATGGCTGCAATCACAGCATTGTAAGATGGCGAAAGATGTACCCTTAGGCCCCTCCTCGATTCAGAGATGGTCTTTCCCTTTTCACGTAAATGGCCTCCTTGACTCCGCGCTCAAACCAGCGTTCTTCCCTGTCCAGGATGTGTACATCATCATCATTGAAAGAGTGTCCACTGGCCTGTAGGTGTAAATAGACTGCAGAGTCCTGGCCTGACGAGGTAGCTCTTCTGTGTTGTGCCATCCGCTTCGCTAGAGGTTGTTTGGCTTCCCCGATGTATAAATCCTGGCAATCCTCCTGGCACTTAACAGCGTACACTATGTTACTCTGTTTGTGTCGGGGGACCCGATCCTTGGGGTGGACCAGTTTTTGGTGCAGCGTATTTTGGGGTTTAAAAGCCACAGAGACCCGGTGTTTAGAAGAAATGCGTCTCAACTGTTCCGATACTCCTGACACATACGGGATCACTACAGGTTTTCGCTTGGGCAGCGGTTGTCCTTCTCTCTTGGATCGGCTGGAGCTTTCTTTAGGTGTCTTTCCAGCTTTGACAAAAGTCCAGCTGGGATAACGCCATTTACTCAGGGCCTTCTTGATGTGCTGTTCTTCTGCCTCCCTGGCCGCTGTGTCTGTGGGGATGGTGTTCGCTCTGTGTTGTAGCGTCCTGATGACACCCAGTTTGTGCTCCAGATGAACAGATTCAACTTTTGGAGATTTACTTTCCTGGATGATTGAGAATGCATCAAGACGTTTAGAGCCACATGATTGGATGTATACTTCGTGTCCACACCTCAACTTAGCAAATTTGTCTGAAATTACTAAAGGAAATGGAATAAGTTGAGTCGGATAAAGTGAATCAATGCGTGTAAATAATTTGGCAGCACAGGCAGTGTTTCTCCTTTTTCTTTGTGTCGTCTTTCCACCAGATGTCTTAGAGATGAGGCCTGTAGATATGATCGGCGCTCAGGAGTGGAAAATGAGGTCGAGAGGTCGAGCATAGAAAGGGAAGTTTCCCCAGTGGAGTACAGCTCTAAATTCAACTAACTCTAAACTTGGACTCTTCTGCTGCCATGCTTGTTTCTCTTGGCCTGAGAGCCACTCAGAAAGAAACGAAGTTAGCTCATCCTTTGAATCTTTGCTAACATGAAACCAGTGTGTTTCTGTACCCACTCATACATTTGTAGAGGCTCTGTATCGAAAGCTGCTGATAATTACTGCTATTCAACATGTAGTTCAGCTTTGCTGGTTGCATAACATTACTTCAGTTAAATGTTTTACTACAGCTAAGCTGGACACAACATTTTCAGGGCTGACAATAATCAGTTAACAACAAGTTTTTCTTATTCTACAGGAATGTGTTTTCTTTTTTCCACATAAATACTACACTGCAGTTTGCAGTATAGTATGGTGGTCACTTAAAAAGAGAAGTTGACGCCTTTTTTCTGACGCACTCGGTTTATGTTAACATTCAGCCCCGACAGCTCCAGTACAAATAACGTTTCTGGGAGACTTGCCAGTTTGGATCAAACGTGATTATTAATCAATATGTGTCAGTTCATTGTGAGTCACTCTGTGAAACGCAGCTAAAACCCTCACAACAGTGCATGTTTTACATATTGGACTTAAAAATCTGCTAAGACAACGTGATCCGAAAAGTAGTTTAACTAATTTAGCTCATTACTCATAATGAACGCGGTGATTCACTCGTCAGCTTTTGATGATCAGTGTTTATCACAAATATCATCAATAACAGGGGTTCTGCACAATGCTGCGACACTTCCAAGACTTCCACTGCTTCATCCAGATGTTTTATCGCTTTGTGTTTCCTTTTCAATTCAATTCAATTCAATTTTATTTATATAGCGCCAAATCACAACAAAAGTCGCCTCAAGGCGCTTTATATTGTACAGTATATCGCACAATAATAAATACAGAGAAAAACCCAACAATCATATGACCCCCTATGAGCAAGCACTTTGGCGACAGTGGGAAGGAAAAACTCCCTTTTAACAGGAAGAAACCTCCAGCAGAACCAGGCTCAGGGAGGGGCGGCCATCTGCTGCGACCGGCTGGGGTGAAAGAAGGAAAACAGGATAGAGACATGCTGTGGAAGAGAGACAGAGATTAATAACAGATATGATTCGATGCAGAGAGGTCTATTAACACATAGTGAGTGAGAAAGGTGACTGGAAAGGAAAAACTCAATGTATCATGGGATTCCCAGCAGCCTACGTCTATTGCAGCATAACTAAGGGAGGATTCAGGGTCACCTGGTCCAGCCCTAACTATATGCTTTAGCAAAAAGGAAAGTTTTAAGCCTAACCTTGAAAGTAGAGATAGTGTCTGTCTCCTGAATCCAAACTGGAAGCTGGTTCCACAGAAGAGGGGCCTGAAAACTGAAGGCTCTCCCTCCCATTCTACTTTTAAATACTCTAGGAACAGCAAGTAGGCCTGCAGAGCGAGAGTGAAGTGCTCTAATAGGGTGATATGGTACTACAAGGTCATTAAGCTAAGATGGGGCCAGATTATTTAAGACCTTGTATGTGAGGAGCAGGATTTTGAATTCAATTCTGGATTTAACAGGAAGCCAATGAAGGGAAGCCAAAACAGGAGAAATATGCTCTCTCTTTCTAGTCCCTGTCAGTACTCTTGCTGCAGCATTTTGGATTAGCTGAAGACTTTTCAGCGAGTTTTTAGGACATCCTGATAATAAAGAATTACAGTAGTCCAGCCTGGAAGTAATGAATGCATGAACTAGTTTTTCAGCGTCACTCTGAGACAGGATATTTCTAATTTTAGAGATGTTGCGCAAATGGAAGAAAGCAGTCTTACATATTTGTTTAATATGTGCGCTGAAGGACATATCCTGGTCAAAAATGACTCCAAGGTTCCTCACAGCGTTACTGGAGGCCAAGGTAATGCCATCCAGAGTAAGAATCTGCTTAGATACCATATTTCTAAGATTGTCAGGGCCGAGTACAATAACCTCAGTTTTATCTGAATTAAGAAGCAGAAAGTTAGCGGCCATCCAGGTCTTTATGTCTTAACCCTTTAAAACCGGTCGGAGCGGGCACGCTCTGTTTTGCGTAACTATTTTTAAATCCCGGTAGCACTGCAACCACGTAAGCTAGCGCAATAACTTTTTTTTGCATATGAAACCGGAGGAGTTGTACTTGCATCTTATGCCATCAGCTTGTCCTAGGTCACAGTTTCCTTCCACATATAGCTTTGCAAAAACTGCATAAAAAGCGCTTGCAGCAACAAAAACATAATATTCCAGAAACACACTTTGCCGATCCGATCAGCTGTTCATAACACTTCCTAAGTTGGAATAGATGTCAGCGCGAACTTTCGCATGTCCGCCATGACCTGCCCGAAACCGGAAGTGACGTCAGTTTTGCGGAAATGTAGTTTTTTACCACCAGGGCCTCATGAGCCTGTACTGGTGTTTTTAAAAGTTATCTTTGACTTTACTACTTTCTGTGTCGTTTCTGGGATGCTTAGGACTCATATTGCACTGCTGGAAATAGTTTATTTTGATGCACATGCTGCTTTTTTGCAAATTTGCACTATAATATTTATTTTCGTTTTCCTGCAGTATATAAAAATTGGTGTATTTCAAAAATAAAACTATGAAGACTCAAAATAAATTTCCTGTGGTGGGAAACTATTTTGTGCAACTTTTTTGTATTTACAGTTTTGAGGGATAAGTCTATTAAATTTCTCTAACTAGAAATATATGTTAAAAAAACAAAACGATTTTCAATTTTTTTTGTAGTTTATTGCACTTTTTTGCAATTTATGTAATTACTATGCACTTAATGCATACATATTATTAAAATTTGGGCTATAATGGTTGTATTGATGTATAGCAACTTGAAATGCTCCCAAAAATGGCACTACAGCATGTAAAAATATAATACAAGCTCTGGCGGACTTGGTTCTATGGTAGGTCTTAAAGGGTTAAAGACATTCCTGCAGTTTAACTAATTGGTGTGTGTTACCTGGCTTCATGGAGCTGCGTGTCATCTGCATAGCAGTGAAAATTTATGCTAAGTCTTCTAATGATGCTGCCTAGGGGAAGCATGTATAATGTAAACAGAATTGGTCCTAGCACCGAACCCTGTGGAACACCATAATTGACCTTAGTGGGTGAAGAGGACTCTCCATTTACATGAACAAATTGGAGTCTATTAGATAGATATGATGCAAACCACTGCAGCGCAGTACCTGTAATACCTACAGCATGTTCTAATCGCTCTAATAGGATATTATGGTCCACAGTATCGAACGCTGCACTAAGGTCTAGCAGGACAAGCACAGAGATGAGTCCACTGTCAGAGGCCATAAGAAGATCATTTGTAACCTTCACTAAAGCTGTTTCTGTGCTGTGATGAGCTCTGAAACCTGACTGAAACTCTTCAAATAAGCCATTCCTCTGCAGATGATCTGTTAGCTGTTTGACAACTACTCTTTCAAGGATTTTTGATATGAAAGGAAGGTTGGAGATTGGCCTATAATTATCTAAGACAGCTGGGTCTAGAGATGGCTTTTTAAGTAAAGGTTTAACTACAGCCACCTTGAAGGCCTGTGGTACATAGCCGATTATTAGAGATAGGTTGATCATATTTAAGATTGAAGAATTAATTAATGGCAGGACTTCTTTGAGCAGTTTTGTAGGAATGAGGTCTAGAAGACACGTTGATGGTTTGAAGGAATTAATTATTGAAGTTAACTCAGAAAGATCAATTGGAGAAAAAGAGTCTAACTTAACATTGATGGTACTAAAAGTAGCTGTAGATAATATTACATCTGTGGGATGATTACTGGTCATTTTTTCTCTAATGATAAAAATTTTATTTGTGAAGAAGTTCATGAAGTCATTACTAGTTAACGTTAAAGGGATTGTTGGCTCAGTAGAGCTCTGACTTTTTGTCCGCCTGGCTACAGTGCTGAAGAGAAACCTGGGGCTGTTCTTATTTTCTTCAATCAGTGACGAATAGTAAGATGTTCTGGCTTTGCGGAGGGCTTTCTTATAAAGCAGCAAACTATTTCTCCAGGCTAAATGATGATCCTCTAAATTTGTGACACGCCATTTCCTCTCCAGCTTACGAGTTATCTGCTTTGGGCTACGTGTTTGAGAATTATACCACGGAGTTAGGTACTTCTGATTTGAGGCCTTAGTTTTCACAGGAGCTACAGTATCCAGAGTCGTACGTAGTGAGGAGGTAAAATTATTAACAAGATAATCAACCTCTGTTGGAGTAGCGTTCAGATAGCTGCTCTGCTCTATGTTGGTACAGGGCATTGAAGATGAGAACAGTGGGTGGATTATATTCTTAAACTTAGTTACAGCGCTTTCAGAAAGACATCTACTTTGATAAAGTCTACTCTCCACTGCTGTGTAATCAATTATTGTAAATGTGAATGTTATCAGGAAATGATCAGACATCAGAGGGTTTTCAGGAAACACTGTTAAATGTTCAGTTTCTATGCCATATGTTAAAACAAGATCTAGAGTGTGATTAAAGTGGTGGGTGGGTTCTTTTACATTTTGAGAGAAGCCAATTGAGTCTAATAACAGATTAAATGCGATGTTGAGGCTGTCATTTTTAGCATCTACATGGATGTTAAAATCACCCACAATAATTATTTTATCTGAGCTGAGCACTAAATCAGATAAAAAGTCTGAGAAATCAGAGAGAAACTCTGTGTAAGGCCCAGGTGGACGATACATGATAACAACTAAGACTGGTTTCTGAGTTTTACAGCTGGGTTGGACAAGGTTAAGCATCAGGCTTTCAAATGAATTAAAAGTCTGTCTTGGTCTTTCGTTAATTAATAGACTGATGTGAAAAATTGCTGCCACACCGCCCCCTCGGCCTGTGCTTCGAGGTTTCTGGTAGTTAGAATGACTCGGGGGTGTTGATTCATTTAAACTAACATAATCATCCGGCTGCAACCAGGTTTCTGTAAGGCAGAGTAAATCGATTTGTTGATCAATTATTAAGTCATGTACTAACAGAGACTTGGAGGAGAGAGACCTAATATTTAATAATCCACATATCACTGTTTTACTCTTTGGTTCAGATGTGGATACTGTATTGTTCTTTCTTTGTGATTTTTTATGTTTAAGTTGTTTATGGCTGGTTTTTAGTTTGTTTTTTGTCTTTTTGGGAGCGTCTGGAGTGAGAACGGGTTGGATGACAATGTTTGTTAATACTGCTGGGCATAAAGGAAAGATCTTCTACAGTGTGTTGTATATTACCTGCTTGTCATCAAAGGCAATCTCAGACACATTGTTACAGAAATTGTTTCATGGTGGTTTTTCTGTTACCGAGTATGTACCATTTTAAGATAACAACAGAAAAGCTGGTTTTATAAGTAATATCCAAGTATTTTCTTCTTACTATTTAATATGAATTTTTAATGTTCTAGTTTTTTCAAACTTCTGTTTCATTTTATTTCATGTGCCCTTTAGATGTGGTGTAGTGTTTGTTTTTGAAGTTGCTGTTTTAAATGAAAAACAAACAAACACTTTCATGCTGTGCTAGAGTGGAATTTTTGTTCTAGACATGCTGTTTTAGCATGATCTGGCAGAGGTGATTTTACACTCTTTATTTTCTGGTTTCCTTTCTTTTCACTTTTCTCAAATCCTCAAGGAATGTAGCTCTAAAGGAGTCTATTTAAATTCATATCATAGTAGGACTCACTGATTTATTTTACCTTCCAGTGTTTCTATTACAACAATTTCTTTTTTTTCTCTGTTTCTCTCTCAGTCGAGAAGGAAAGATGGCAGTTTAGGCTTTAGCACTTGGAACTGTTTATTTTTGTGTGTGTTCATAAGAGTCTGTAAACAAAACAGGCGCAAAATTGGTTTGACCACTGGTCGTATTGTTGCACCTCGAATACTGTTCCTGATCTGAAACTTTGTTGATGTAGCTACTGAGTCTGAATATACCGAATTTTATTCTTTCCCCTTCTCCTGTTCTATTTGGCATTTGTAGCATGGATATATGAGAAATACAGTGTTGGGGAGTAACGGAATACATGTAGTGGCGTTACGTATTTAAAATACAAAATATGAATAACTGTATTCCGTTACAGTTACCGTTTAAAAAGGTGGTACTCAGAATACAGTTACTTTGTTGAAATAAAGGGATTACACTGTGGTATTTTCCTGTTTCATATGTTAGGTTATGCTCTCTCTATTTTCGGTAATTCCACACCGGTGGAAACCCGAACAAAACACGCATTAACAGGCTCTAATGATTGTGTCTCAATCTTGAGGCCCATCCCACCTCTACTTGCATTCCACATAATGACGTGACGAAATATTTTTAAAAATTATTGTTCAAAAAATTATTTAATATGAAGGCAATAGGCAGAGTGTTACAGGTATAGCCTTAAAGAATGTAGCTTCATGGGCAGTGTAGCCCAGTTGTAAGTAAGCTATTAAGACTCGACTGTACACCGTGTTTGTGTTTTACTCCGAAACAATAAGTTCCGTTGGAGCAGCCTTTCAACACCTCTCTCTGTCTCTTGCTAGCAAAGTTGAGCCAGACACCAAAGTAAAGCTAGTTTTTGGCCACGAGCCCGACACGGAACCCGACGTATTAGCCAGAGGTCCCTTTAGTGCGGTTCGGAGCGGCGGACCTGTTTTATATACATGCGGAATAGTTTTCTATAGGAGATCGCTGCACAAAGTGCAGCCTGACCTAATGTCCACCCTACTGTTACTCATTTATATTAAGATTTAAAAATATAGTTAGGTATTGGTATGGCGAGTAACCTTCCATAATAGTAATAAATCACCCAGCAATAGTATATTCATGTAGTTGTAAAAAGCATGATAATTTATTAAGTAATCCAAAGTATTCAGAATATGTTAATCTCATTAAGTAACGGAACAGAATACGTTACAAACTACATTTTGGGGCATGTATTCTGTAATCTGTAGTGGAATACATTTGAGAAGTAACCTTCCAAACACGGGAGAAATATGAGAACTAGAAATCAATTTTCATTCAAGTAAAAACTTGAATCGAAAAAAAGTCTATTTATTTTCCATTAGAAAAAACTTGCATATAAAAGATTTTCGTGAGGCAGCTTTCAAAATATTATAGAAATCTTTTTTAGACAGCCACTCCTTTCCATTATACTGGGAGCTTTGCACTGGCTCAGTGTAGAGTCAGGTGTTGAGGAACCAGGGCACCCTGATGAGAAGTGGCCTACATCAGGGTGCCCTGATGTAGGCATCGGTGGGCAAGAGACAAAAATAGGGTGTTGTTCAAATGCTACTACGCAAGTAACCCTGGAACGGATGTAACGGTTCCGAATGACAGCAACATCAGGAAAAAGGAACATGAGAAGCTCGAGAAATACCAAGGGCTCAGAGAAGAGCAAATGTAGAGAGTGAATTTGATGGCAGTTATTAGCAAACCTTCAATAATCTGTCTGAAATTGATTGCATTCAATCCCAGTCCAACTGAGCTGATTTTGAAAGAGGCCGACTCTCACCAGAGGACCTGTATAACTGGCTTATGGTTGAAAGTGGTCACGCAGAGGTTGAATGTACTGCATCCTCAACATCTGGGCAACCAGGTGGTCAACACAACCACTTGTAAAGCAGTCCCTGTCAACAAACAAATTCAATGCAATTGCTGTTTTTTCATACTTGGACAGAGGTTGCCATGTTGTTTTTCTCTACTGTGACAGAGGCCTAAAGAAAGATGATGATGAGAGAGAGAGAGAGAGAGAATACAACAGTGGGAGGGATGGAGGGATAAAGCAGAGGGGGTAGAGTCAAATCAAAAAAAGACATTCATAAAAGACTTAGTGGAAGAAAGCGAGAGCAAAGAAAAGTCATTTTTATTATTGGGGTTTTAGCTAAAATCCTCTGATGTCTGCATCGCTGGCAAGTGTGGGATTTTTGTCCCTGCAAGAATATTTTGGCATGTCAGTAAGCACCTTTGTGCATCATAACAAAACACACTTAAGAATGAAAGAAGACAGAGGAAAGGAGAGCAGCAGAGAACGAGAGAAGGGTTGGATGAAAGACATTGGAGAGAAGAAAGGATTTAGAGGATACACTGACTAGTGAGGCTACAATCCAGGGACAAACAGCCTGTTTGTGTCTTTACTTTGAGAGAGAAGGAAGGCCCACCTCCCTCAGTATGATTCAGATATTCCACATCCACAAACAGCCACATTTGTATTAATCATTTCATAACAAATAAACATGTCTTTTGCCAAATTGATTGGTCGGTCAATTGCACCACATGTGAAATTAGTATCCTCTTTTTAAGTAAGATTATTGCATTCATAGAAATTCTGATGATTATGTCCCCCCACTGTTGCATGCCATAGCTATCAAAACAAGCAATGACTATAGAGAAAGATTAAGCCTTAAAAATGATGATCAAGACATTCAATATTTGATGACAGTAATATAGTTGTTTCTACCCATCTTCCTGTCTGAGTCAGGACCATTTCTCTCTTTGCTTCAGTGATATGAATATTGAATGCTTTCTCTCTGCGGGTTTCCATTTTGGTGTATAAGGCCTATAATTCCCTATTGACAGTCTGCAAAGGTAGAAGCCATTAGCAGTCTTGCTGTGCACTCAGTGTGTATATTTGTGTGTGTTCCTGAGAGTTGAAGGTGAGGAAAAGGGGAGGCAAACACCATCACACTTGTCAATCAGAACACGACAGAGCGGGAGAGAGAGAAGGAGGTGGTGGAGACGCAGAGAGGACGTGATGTTTTGAAAAAACGGAGAGAGAGGGGGAAGGAGAGAATACTCCAAATAGAGTTAAAACATAGACAGGAATCAGTTCAGACAATGAATAATTGAAACAACGCTGAACTTAGTTGTTAAGAACTGCTTTAAAAGGGGACACAGCCGCACCCAAACACTCCACACTCTGTAACCCAGATTCTTTTCTCTGATCTTGGTGTCTGAGTATGTGTTTTGCTGTTTTTGCCATGCATATCAAATGCTGCCAGGTTATTAAAAACAACTTTTAAAGGTGGCAAAGTGACTTGTGTTCACCTAGAATCAATGAGGGAAGTAACTTAAACACACAATAACCTTTCTTTGCAGCTCAATTTTGTTTACTCGTGATTCTAATCATGGCCTAATACCTTTGGTTTAGTGTTTTGTTTTTTGTTTGCATTTCCAAGATAGGAGGCAGGGCTTTAAGCTGAACAGTGTCATGATCCTGGGTCATTTGACCCAGCATTTTAAGTTTTCCTGTGTTTTTGTCAATTTGTATTATGATATGTGTATAATATCTCTTTGCTTCTTTTTCTGATGGTCCCTGTTTAGTTCCTTGATTATTTATTAGATATCCTCTTGTGCCTTTGCCCTCTGTGTCTGTGTTTATATAGTTGTGTGAGTTTGTGTCTTTTTTCCCTCTTTGTGTTTTATTCATTTATGGTTCCCCAGCCCGTCATGTCTGCTCTCTCCCTCGTGTCTTTTCGCGCCCTCTCGTCTGCCTCTCCTCTACTCCTGCATCGTGTTCCTCTGTTTCCTGTTTTATTGTGAAGGTCTCGTGTTTCCATGTTCGTTCTGTTCAGTTTTGCTTCCCCTGTCTTGTTATGGTTATTCATGTCAGCTGTGTTTCCTTGTCTGTTCTCATTTCCTCGTTATCCTGTGTATTTATGTCAGGCTCTCCCTCAGTCCCTTGTTGTGATCTCCCATACAGTTGTGTGTCTCTCCCTGTGTTTCTCCGTATGTTTAGATTTCCCAGTTTAGGTTTTTGTATTGATTTTTCCAGCCAGCAAAAAAAGCTGTGGGTTTTTTTTGTTGTTTTTTTTTAGTTTACTCTTCGTCACCGTGAGTCTCCGTTTGGGTGCATTTCCTGTCTGCACACAGCCAGTTCATGACAAACAGATCTGAAATGCTCATGAAATCATTTGGATCTCTTGGATCTCGAGTTGGATCCCACCTGGCTGCATCTGTGTTTTTATGCTATGATTAGTCTGTATTATCAAAGTCTACAGGTTAGTGAAAGTGCTTTGGGATTTTGCAGAAATGTAGTCTCACATGTGCAAACAAAAAGAATACAGATGCACACATTAGCACACAGGAAATGGTTACAGTACCTTTATTAAAATCTAGATTGCTCTTTTTCGTCACTTGTCCATACATTTTGTTGGTTTATATCCCATGTATTTGTTGTAAATCAGACCTCCTTCTGCATAAATACTGTGTTCAGATTTATGCAGAGAACAGCTGCCTCAATCTCAAATGCCTCAAACAATCTCTGCCATTTTCTAATGGAAATTGCTCAACCTTATATCAATTAACATATTGATTCTTCTCCAGCTGCCTCCCACTGATCTGAATTGCAATGCCTTTTTCAGGGATTAAGATTTCTGTAAAACCCACTGTAACACGCCAGTACAGAACTGGCTCTCTCAACAGGTGTCTTCATTTTTGACACTGTGATTTGTCATGTGCTTAGTAGATAGTGTTGGTCAGGGCTGACAGATCTAGCTGCATCTCTGTTCACGCAGGGAATTTGGGCCAATGTCTCCTACTTTCAGTGGAAATTCTTGGATTTACTTACAATCTTTATCTCTGTTTTCTAGGACCATTGCTCACCATCCAGCCTGCAAACTCTCCAGACCAGCTCTGCATCACCTGCTCTAAGCTCAGCCAACCACAACCTGTCATCAAAGGAGTTTGCAAAGAAAAACCTGTCATGCTTTCATTCAGCCAGCTTGCAGTCAGCTAATTCGTCTGCTTGTACCTCTGTCTATAGTCAACCATAGCTCAAAAATAATTCAACTGCTAGGTCCCTAGGTAAGACATTACACACACCCAAGCTTTTAAAGAAATCTTGTCAGTAATTTTGTACTAGTTTCTATTAGAAAATAGAGGTAAGTAACCAACTATTATAAAATGAAACTGTGAGATTGTTTTATTTTTTGAGTAACCAACCAGCACTTTAAGAAGCTCATTGTGTTTTGAGAGAAAAATTGTAAATACTTACAGTGACACTACAGTAACTCTTACATTAAAAAAAAAAACTGTAATTTGATGCATTAATATCATTTAAACAGTGTCATATGTTTGAGTATGCAGATGGCCAAAGACATCTGAGTGTTTATATGACTAATGGCAGGACAGATGGAAAAATGGATGAAATCCTTTTTATGCGAGTTGCAAACAGTGTCAAAAGAAATCGTAATAAAACTAAAGCCCACTGCTATGTCACGAGATATATTATACTATAGTAGAGACCTGTAGTCTGAAAAACTCTCACTGGTCACACTGCAAGATGAAAGCCAAATCCTTCATGTCGTAAACGGTAGTTGGGATGCCAGACTCGAATTTCGGTGGCTTAAAACAATCTCAGTCTTTTTGATATCTGCTGATGTCGTCACTTTTCTGAGTACACCCAGGGGCTGCATTTGCATGATGTGATTGGACACTGCTGGAGACTTCTCTTGTGTCTCTTGAGGCATTCAGCTCATAGTGGGAAGCAGTAACCCACTATGATCAGAAGGAGGAATTTCTAAAAGAGCATCACTGCACTGATAGCTTGCTGATACCGAATACAAGCTTAAACAGGCATCTGAAGGGTGTTTACTGCAATTCTAGTGTGTGGGAAAAGGGCTCGTGTATAACGGTAGTCCCAAGGTCACCCTGGAACAGATTTATACCCTTTCATTTTCAGCCTGTCACATGCCACTGGGTTTGAATGGAAAACCTGCACACTCCTGGGCTTTGACAGAACATAGTTTGACACCACAGCACCATGCAGAATACAGTGAAGCACAATGTTAAAAATAATGCCAGGTTAAAAGTCCATTCTACCAGCAGACATTACTTCATGACAAAGGATGTATTTTATAGGAGAAATTAGAACAAATCTGATAAATTACACAAGAAAAAAAACTTTAAAGGCACTAGTAAAGTAGTAGTAGCAGTGAAAGAAGAGCTTATTTCTTCTTGCGGACCCGTTGGCTTTCTTGTACTGTCAACTCTATGCTAAACTCAAACCCAACTCTTCAGTACACCAATAAGTGCAATTTACCCACATTATATCATACAATTGAATGAATGAGTCCCTGAATATTTTTTTAAAGGAGCTTAAATGTTATTATTGGTCATCTAAACCCCATACTTAGGGCAGGGAAAGCTCAGTAGGTAGGTAGCATGATCGCCCCATGATGGGAAGGTTGGGGATTTGAATCCACTGAACGGCTACCATGAACTACCCCATCATTAATAAAGTACACATTATTATTATTATTATTATTATTATTATTATTATTATTATTATACTCAAAAGGGATGCAGAGTCCGTCAATTTGAATTGTTATTTCTATAGATCAAAAGTATATTGCAGTCATAATAACACTGTTATTATCATTTACATTGAATCCAAAGAGCTAGTTGTTCAAATGCTTCTTAATGTTCATACAACAACTTTGTTTTGCATGCATGCTCTGCAGAGCTGCAGAGGTCAACATAAACTTCTGTTTCTTTAGCACTAGATCTCCTTAAACAACCCCAGTGCTTTAGGATCAATCTCAGGACCCCAAAACATGCAGGCATTATAAGGATTATACAGACAGACAAATGTGGCTGTATTTTACGGTGAATCTTGTTTGAAAAATTGAATACAAAAGTAAATCCTAAAAGTGGTTCCACACAATACTTCAAGTTTCCAGGGAAAAGTCAGTTGCTCTGTAATGTTGACTTTGTTGGATATTGTAAGTGTTTCTGATGGCACACAAAAACCAAACTATATCACTGTTTCTTGAAGAGTAAATTTTAATGTAAACATGCATAAAAGCTCTGACCTTTGGGTGAAAGGCTTTTATACAGCATGTACTGGATAATATGAAGGTAAAGATGTGTGTGATAGTAAACAGGAGAAAACTTGGTATTAATGGAGACAGCTGTCCCGGTCCACATGTCTTAATAGCACCCAGAAAAGAATAGGACTTTACAGTCTGTGCTAATGTAAAATTCATCCAGAAGTAGGTGACGGCTGCTGTGACTGTACTCGGACGAATGATGGATACAGCTGTCTGACTGACTGCATGACTCCCATGTGTGAGTAGGCGTCACTTTATATGTAGTGTGTGTTTTTTCTGTGTGTGTGAGTGTTTCACTATGAAGATAAAGGACACATTTCCATCCGAGTGATGTGTATGTGTGTTTGCATGTGTGTGCGTACTTGTGTTTGTTTTTTGGTTTATGTGACTGCAGTGGTGAAAAATGATGGATGTGTATGACAGGTATCTTCGTGGTGATGGATGGCTGGCATTTCACTGGTATAGACGCAGCTGGCAGAGTTTCAGGTCTTGGCGAAAATGATATGACTGGGTTATATTGGTTTTCCACTGGGGGTAAATTTGAATAAACATAAAGTTAAAGTTTTAATGATGCTGTTGGAGAAACTGGGTCATGGTGCTGCAAATAGTAGCAAGTTCTGGGAAAAGGGAAAAAAAAGCTGCAGTAAAATTTGTCACCTTAAATAATGTACAATTATGTGGGCTTTTGCTAGGTAAAATTTAAGGGATGGATAGAAACTAGATACAATTTGGTAGAGATGTTTTGAAAACACTGCTACTTTTTTTTTTTTTTTTTTTTTTTTTTTTTACTATGGAACAAAATATAAAGAATTCTAGAGGCTGTTCCTGCATCATAATATTCCAAAATACCCTTTGGAAAACAAAAAGATAAAACAAATAAAATGATAAGAAAAAAACAATAGCTAGAACCCCAGGTTTTAAACCAAATGGGATGGTTTGGTAGCCATACTGGTTATAGTATAAAACATTTTTTGAATGAGAAGATTTATACAAACCTCTGAGTGGGACTGTAAATAAAATTTGCATTATTGATAACCACTTATTCCGTCTGGCCCCAGATTCACTTTCAGTCAGCCATCAGAATGCAACCTAATGAATCATTCACATTTCCTTACGCTACATGTTTATCCACTAATAATGGCTGCAGGTGGATAGTGAAATCTTGTTGTTGTAGTTGCACAGTTAAGAATTCAGCATTAAAAGTACGTGATTTCTTGGCCAGGTTTCTTGAAAAAGAGAATAGTCCTGGTTAAATACATAAAATAAATAAACTATTTTGCGATGGTAATATTGTAGCCAGAGATCAAAATGCACTTTGGGCACACATGATGTAATTGTTTTATCTTTTTATTGTGATTTATTAAATTTTTTGTCAGTGACTTACAAAGGTTTAATGTCACTAAGCAACAAGCAATAAATCTTTTTTGGCTGACTTATTCAACTGAAGTTTCCGACTAACATTCACAACACCATTCACAGTAATGAAAAAGTTTTGTATAATTATATCTAGGGGTTAAAATAGGTCAGAACAATCTGGAACAGGGTTTCAGCACCTTCAGTTATTGAGCAGTTAAATCTGGTCGACTTATTAATGTGTAATTTTTCATGTTTCATGTAGTAATATAATCACATCTCACATTCTACTTATACTGAAACACATCATTTTTCTTTTTAATCTGACTGGTGTGTTCACAGTGCAAACATCATTTTTGGTACTTGAGCATCTATCTAGTGTTACTGATGAGAAGCAACCATAAGTGAAGATGAGATTATTTTTAATGGTAAGGACTCTTCAGCAAGTAAAATTTAATAAAATAAAAATCTAAAGCTTACTTTTAATTTCCTAATTCAATTTATAGTTTTTAATCAAATATTGGATTTATTTATTTTTTTTTAACTGTTGTCCAGTTTAGGACCCGGACCATTTCTATTTTTAAATCTCCAGGTTTTCACACATTTACTGTAGAGTTGTTTTAAGTTAAAAATAAATAAATAAACTTTTCAATTTGTTTTTAAGGTAATCAAAATGTGTACACACAGGAAACGGATACCAAGTGAGTGGATTGTAATTTATCTAGTCAAGTATTTTCTTCAGAGAAATGTTGTGAACGTGCATCCACAATGGGATGAGATTCACAAGTAGCTTGCTCAATTAAGCTGACTAAATCCATAAAAAGCAGTAAGCCTTAAAGGAGTAGAACAGGTCAGCTGATCACAGCCTGTCCACAAAGAAAGATTTATTAGAGCTCACAATACAAATTACCGTATCGTAGATTACACTCACTCATTTCTAAGCAAATATTCTTCCCACGCTGCATCACTATACCCAATCAAAAGCCACTTTTCTATTAGTACCTACTCGGATCAACTTGTGGCTTGCCACGACTCGACTCGGATCGACTGGTGGGTGATCGTCATCATAGTAACGCAAGCAAGCGCTGGCCAGTTGGTGGTATGCAGTTTGACGGTGTTAGGATTCAGAAATTCCTTTATTGCTGCCATATAACCTGCCTTATGACAACTGCAGTAGTAATATGTTTTACAGTATTATTTTATCAGTAATATTCCTTACAGGGTTCATATTGTATTGAAGATGTTTTGTCACCGCATTGACCTTTCCATTCACAGGTTTAGTTCATTTTATACACAATGCATAACTGTGCTTATTTAGAGCCGATGTTCCATCCAAGAGGGTCTTAAGCTTCCCTGGTGAGAGTGTCCAGGTGATACATGTTGAGGGAGGATGAGAACATAGCAGGTTATTTGCATGCATGCTTACAGTACACATAAATCTAGCAACAGGCCTGAGCGAAGGCCCAAGTGTCTTCTACTTCTTTTTGAGACCTGCTGCAATTCAGTTTACTTAGTGATTGATGACGAGGGTCCATTATTAGCTCTCAGAGACCCTGAAGCTTGAAGTTTATTACCTTAAAAGGCAAGTGTTATAGAAAAGAGAAGTTATCTGTCTGTTTATAGCTATTAAAAATGTACAAGATGTACCCATGTCTGTCAACAATGTATTTTTGATCTGTAATTGACGTGTATGTGGGGGAGTGACCCTCTATGCTATATAACCCCCATTCAGTGTATTTTTGTTAGAGGAAGACATATGCTGATGTTGCCTCTCCTGTGTTAATAAACTCATCGTTCGATTGCACTTTTCTGGAGCCTCCGTCGTTTGTTGTCTGGTCTGAAGTTGATCGATCTCGCTTCAGCGGCATTACATTTTAGTACCTGCCCAGATTGCTTGGAACCCCAGCCGAGCAGGTACTATTTTAGTAACTGCTACCAGGTACTATGATCTAATGGAAAACCCTAAAAAATTTGGCAAGTTGATTTGAGTAGGTACAAATGGAAAAAAGGGCTTTAGGGTTCTCACACCTGCAGAATCTGACTCTAATACCTGAATACAGCATGCACTGGAAGTAAGCACACTCTGCTACAGAAAAAAAAAAGTTTCTTACCAAATCAGTTTTGTCACATTAATTATCTTTTTGCACAGATGCAACACTTACACGAAAGAGGTTGTATAATGTTGAAAGGAAGTGTTGAAGGGTTACACTTTCAACTACATATTTATTATAATTAGCACTTGCATTTTGAAGTGTAATGATTAAGCTATTAATATTTCTGTATTTCTCCTTTTGGATTTATTGACAGCTTCTAGTTAGATTTTGGCATAATTCTCATAATTGTGAAATAAGGTCACAGATTTTTCCTTTTTCTTTTGTGGGTGCAGTGTGCTTTTCTTTTTCATTTAAAATGTTTATTCGTTTATTTTTTAGTACTGGAAGAACAATATTTGATTCCATGGTGCAGAAAGCATATATTTTTACCCTGGCAAACAGATGAACACAAGAAATAGAATAACAGGTCTGGGAAGCTGCAGAGGAACGTGAGGGAATGGAATGGAAAGTAAGGAGAAGGGTGGGGGCATTTAATGGGGAAAAAGAAGTGACAGGCAGAGGAGGTAAAGGAAGAGAATGAAAAGAGCACTGGAAGAGAAACAAAAATTAATGAAAAGACCGAGATAAAGAGCAAGTCACAGAGAAAGAAGGAAAAAAAGAGTAAACAGAGACTCTGAAAAAGGAAGAGGAACAAGAGAGAATCAATCTGCCATCAGGCTGCCACAGCCGCAGACTGATTACAGCTGCCTGCAAAATACCCTGTGTGTGTGTGTGTGTGTGTGTGTGTGTGTGTGTGTGTGTGTATTGATTAGCACCAACCCTTTGAGTGTTACAGCGTGACACTCAAAGGGTGTCTTATAATCTTCGGTGTCCTATAATCAGTGACTTACCCAATCACTGATTATAGGGACCCTGCTCACTTCCTAGCCACCACCCCATTCGCTTAAAAGACACACACATGCAGAAGCGCGCGCGCACACACACACACACACACACACACACACACACACACACACACACACACACACACACAAAACAGACAGCTAAAAGCCATTGCAGCAGCAGCAGCTGGTGAACGGCACGTAAACGGCGTTTTCGGTCACTGAAAACGGAGATTTCTAAAAACGCCTGCCGGGGTGGATATTTTCGAAAACTCAGTTTTTGCATTTACGTGTGGACAAGAAAAACGGAGAAAACGCAGCGTCAAAGGTGTGCGCCTCTTTTGACGTCACACTGTGCGCCACGTTTTGTTTCGGTGAAATGAATTTCTACAATACTGTTACTGTTAATTGTACTCTCTGCAGTGTTTAAATGCTTACATATACACACAGTTACTGTCCCTCCACACATACGACTCGGTTCTGCTTCTACGCCCCATCTTTGTTTACTATTTCCCACCGAGGCTTCTAGACTTCTGATTGGCCAACATTTCTACACGTTTAGGAATATATCGCCGCCTGTTGCTTTGGCATGTTCCTAGCAGCGTTTTCCTTCATTTCTGCGTTTACTTGTGGACGGGATTATTTTTTAAAACTAAAACGGAAAATCTCCGTTTTCAAAAATACCCGTGTAGGTGTGGACGTAGCCTAAGGCTGCTGTCCCAGCTATAACCTGACACACACTGCACAGTAGTCCTGGTCACGTTCGCGCCTCTTGTCTAAGGCCATGTGAAATTATGACGGTGAAAAATACACACATTTTGTAGGCTTGGTAATGTCAGTGTGTGCTCATATATTTCTTATATTATAGGACATAAATCTCTTCAGTCTCTGTGTGGGTTGTCAGTAACCTTTGGCTCCAAAAATTCTGCATAATTGAATTTCCCCATTTAAAAAAAAAAAAAAAAAAAAAAAATTCAGTTTTAACATTAACACGTAGTCTAAGGTCGGGGTTAGCCAAGTTATGGTTTTTATTGGAAGTTATGGTAAGAATCATTGAAGTTTAATATCCTCTCCATGTGTATATGTGTGACATATAGAGACTGTACTTAAAGGACTGTTTCCTTAGATGACAATCTGTGTATGTGTGAACGCACATACTTGTGTCCTGCACTGCAAAGACATTTTCATTGTTGTCTTTACTGATGCGTACCACATTTTGTGAAGTAATGGGATCAAATAATATTTGGGGTCAAATTTTTTTTTCATTCATTTGTTTAGTTTTTTGGACTGTGTTTCTACTACATAACTGATTACATTAACCAATAAGTATTCTTTAAATGTATTTACAGACAGAAAATGAAACCATAACTTTAGACCGGTACAGTGGTCTGAAACACAACAAATAATGTGTTTAAATAACTTACTGCTTTTGTGTCACTCTTTTTGGCTCACACATCATCACTTCAATGTACCTCAATATATGTCTTTACTTGACAACAAGACAGAAAGTTTTGATCGCGCAAATCCAATGGCATGACTAAAAACGTGCTAGCATATTCTGCAGGGTTTTTTCTTCCAATTCAAATTCCAGAAATGAACCTTGAATCATCCTCGTGTGGGTACTTAGCATGTTTTCCATAAAGCAGAGGTATTCGATTGCAAATGATGCTGACTCAGCACCGCCATGGGCCTACTGTGGATCTGAAATATTCATGGTGCCTCAGATACATTTTCAAATTATGCCTCTAGCATTAATGGACCTGTCCAGAATCATGAAGAATGCAAAGAATGCTTTAGTCTGTGTGTTATTTCAGTGCACGGGTACACTCGCGTGTTCATAGACGGCGACGCTTAGTTCTGCTGTGTTGCATTTTTGCAAGCATCAAAATATCTCCTAAAGTTAGTTAACTACAAAGTCACAATATAATAATCATATTATGGGTAAATGACTGAATGAATCACAGATACCGTGTCGAAATAAATACATTTACTGTATTTGCAACACCAGAAATTCAATTCATATAATATAAAACTACACAGGCGTTCTTACTATATATGGTAGCAAAGTACATGATATCTCACTAGTTACTGCAGTTATCATTGTACCTTTTTCATTTTCCAACGAATGATCTATGACTGTCTATTTTATTAACAGACAGCACTTTAGAGCTGAATCAACTGTGGGGGTAGGGACAGGCTTAGGGCGTCGGGGGGTTCCCCAGGAGCATCTTCCTTGGGGGGCTCAACCCGGGGTAGCGGTCATGGCCTATTAGGGGCTCTGTTGGCTCTTAGGTGACGGTTTCCTCGTGGCTGTGTGCAGCGGGGCTAGGGGAGGGTCTGTGCTGACGGACGTGGGTTTCTGACCTGGTAGCCTGGCTGCCCCATGGTGGGTCTGGGACGGGCGTGAGGTTCTGGGGGTGCTCCGTCTCTGGGTTGGGGCCCTGGCCGGGCCTCGGGGGCTTGGGTCCTGGTTGGTGTGTTGCCGGGGTTGTGGGCAGGTGGGTGTATGGGGGCCCAGCCCTGGCGTAGGGTGCCGCCAGTGCATCGAGCCACCTGGGGGGCTCTTCAACTGGTGGGGGAGGTTGTCACATCTTGCAGGAGCTCTCCTCTCTTCAGGAACTCACTCTGCGGGAGGGGGAGATATAGGAGAGGTGGAGGAAGATCTCAGCCTGGGCGTCTATTGTCTTGTGTAGTCTGGAAGATGAGTGGATGACAGGGTGGGTGCAGTTTTCTCTGTGGTGGGGTCGGGTGGGCTGTCCCGGCCTCTGTGGGGCCGGGTGGCGCTGCTGCACTGGGCCCCGGTCCGGATGAGGCCTTAGTTTTCACAGGAGCTACAGTATCCAGAGTCGTACGTAGTGAGGAGGTAAAATTATTAACAAGATAATCAACCTCTGTTGGAGTAGCGTTCAGATAGCTGCTCTGCTCTATGTTGGTACAGGGCATTGAAGATGATAACAGTGGGTGGATTATATTCTTAAACTTAGTTACAGCGCTTTCAGAAAGACATCTACTTTGATAAAGTCTACTCTCCACTGCTGTGTAATCAATCATTGTAAATGTAAATGTTATCAGGAAATTATCAGACATCAGAGGGTTTTCAGGAAACACTGTTAAATGTTCAGTTTCTATGCCATATGTTAAAACAAGATCTAGAGTGTGATTAAAGTGGTGGGTGGGTTCTTTTACATTTTGAGAGAAGCCAATTGAGTCTAATAACAGATTAAATGCGATGTTGAGGCTGTCATTTTTAGCATCTACATGGATGTTAAAATCACCCACAATAATTATTGTATCTGAGCTGAGCACTAAATCAGATAAAAAGTCTGAGAAATCAGAGAGAAACTCTGTGTAAGGCCCAGGTGGACGATACATGATAACAACTAAGACTGGTTTCTGAGTTTTACAGCTGGGGTGGACAAGGTTAAGCATCAGGCTTTCAAATGAATTAAAAGTCTGTCTTGGTCTTTCGTTAATTAATAGACTGGTGTGAAAAATTGCTGCCACACCGCCCCCTCGGCCTGTGCTTCGAGGTTTCTGGTAGTTAGAATGACTCGGGGGTGTTGATTCATTTAAACTAACATAATCATCCGGCTGCAACCAGGTTTCTGTAAGGCAGAGTAAATCGATTTGTTGATCAATTATTAAGTCATGTACTAACAGAGACTTGGAGGAAAAAGACCTAATATTTAATAATTCACATATCACTGTTTTACTCTTTGGTTCAGATGTGGATACTGTATTGTTCTTTCTTTGTAATTTTTTTTTATGTTTAAGTTGTTTATGGCTGGTTTTTAGTTTGTTTTTTGTCTTTTTGGGAGCTGACACTGTCTCAATGGAGATGGGTTTTTTTTTGGGGGGGTAGTAGCAGGAGGAGAGAAGCTGCAGAGAGGCCTGTAAGACTGCAACTCTGCTTCCTGGTCCCAACTCTGGATAGTCATATTTTGGGGGGTTTAATAGTTTTTCTAGTTTTCTAACACACACACACACACACACACACACACACACACACACACACACACACACACACACACACACACACACGTTGTAACCATTTCTCATTGTTAGGATCTCTGTGGTCATTGCAACACTGAAGATGGTTTATGCTTTTAAAAGATGTCTTGATTAGCACTGAGTGTGAACAATTTACCCTGGCCTTTCAGCTGCTTTCTTGATAGCACAGACTGACCTTCAAGAAGAATGCAAAACACAATGTAAGTCTGAGTGGTGGAAGTGTAATATAAACTTTCAGGAAATAAAAAGAAGACAGAAGGTTAGAGCCAATAATCAGTCTACTAATATATCCCCCCCCCCCCCCCCCCCCACACAATACTACAAAGAAAAAAAACAACAAAATAGAACAACACAGAAATATTTCTTAATTTACAAATTTAAATGGTTACTGTTAGAAACCAACAGTGCGAATGTAATAATACTGATTTATTTTCAATCATATACCAATAAGCAACTTCTTGTTTTATTATCATTAGGACTGAAAATGTATTTTTTTGCTCTCATGCTGAACCTTACTAAACTTTCCCCACCCTCTGAGAAGGTTTCACGGCATGGCTATCAATACTGTTATGATAACACGTGCATGTATTATTGTACTGCTTAATTTCTACATAATCAAATGTAATGGAGCAGATTTTTCAACAGATTTAGTAACATTAGCATTCGTTTAGTCATTGTGAAAAGGCATTTGTTTACCCTCTAAATTAAAAAGGTTAATTAGGCACAAATAAATTTCACTTTGGTGAAATTTTTCAGATTTCAAATTATTTTCTGGAAAACAGTTGATTCAGCTCTTTTTTCTTTTTTTTTGCCTGTCCCATTTGGCTCTTTTGCCATCAGAATTATTGTCTAAAGGCGAAGAAAGATGCCCAATGGATTTACTTTACCAAATGGACCATACCAGCTTTGCCGTAATGGTCTATTTGATTCACCTTTTATTGTTTATTTTATTTTCACTTGCTGAATATGGGACAGACTTGACTGGGGGAAAGAAAAACAGTTGAGAAGAGGGACGGAGAAAAAGGGCAAAAAACAAAAACAACAAAATAAGCAGACAAAAAATACATATATCAATCACCTGGATCACCTGTTGAGAAAGAAAAAAGAAAACAAGCAGAAGAAAACGAGAGCAATAGAATAAACAACATCACGATGATATATGGGAATATGACAGTAAATACTAAATATTAAACATTATTGTGCAGCACGTAAGATCGACAGCGCACAGTGTGCTTTGAGGTAGGAGCCAAAAAGGGTGTAGTTTGTGTGTGTGATCACCCGTGTGTACACCTGTGAGCATGAGCGCGCTTGTTTTTAAAAGGTTCCTTCATGTAATGATCTGCTAGAGGGTGTGGGGGGCCACTGCCCCGTCCTCCAGGGCATGAAGCAGGTATGGAGGAGATCAAAACTCCAGACATGCAGAGGCCCCCAGAACACAAGAGACCAAGGAAGACCAACAGAGGGGCAGCCGCGCCACTATCCCAGAAAGAGCTGAGGAGAGTCCCAGATGAGGGGTCACTCAGCAGCCGCGGAGCAGAAGCCAGGGGGGGTTACAGTGACGTGCCAGTGAGCTCCGCCGGCAGCCAGCTGTGCCTGAGTGACCGAGCCCCAGGCCGAGAGGTCGAGGGCACCCCACCCCCGAAGTGGCCCGAGCGAGCTCCAGGTTCCAGGCCCCGATAAGCAGCCACCAAGGAGTGAGCCGGTGTGTACCTGGACGCCCATCCCCAGACACAAAGAACCACCAACGCACCGATGTCTGAGGGCGTCTGCCACCGGCAGGGGAAGTGGTGGGGGGAGATAGGCCTCCAAACCTTGGAAGGCCTGAGATGTCCCCAGAGAGGTGGCGTCTGATACCCAACCTGACATATAGACACAGACATACAGGCACACACAGATACAAACATCCATTCCCACCCTCATGCTCTCATGTGCAATTACTCAACACTCAACCAACGTGGAGACATAGAGAGACACCGTACACACAATCACACTCCCCAAGCGTACTCTAAGCCTCAGGTCTCCGAGTACCTGACTCCGTGGTATAATTCTCAAACACGTAGCCTAAAGCAGATAACTCGTAAGCTGGAGAGGAAATGGCGTGTCACAAATTTAGAGGATCATCATTTAGCCTGGAGAAATAGTTTGCTGCTTTATAAGAAAGCCCTCCGCAAAGCCAGAACATCTTACTATTCGTCACTGATTGAAGAAAATAAGAACAACCCCAGGTTTCTCTTCAGCACTGTAGCCAGGCTTACAAAAAGTCAGAGCTCTACTGAGCCAACAATCCCTTTAATGTTAACTAGTAATGACTTAATGAACTTCTTCACAAATAAAATTTTTATCATTAGAGAAAAAATTACCAATAATCATCCCACAGATGTAATATCATCTACAGCTACTTTTAGTACCATTGATGTTAAGTTAGACTCTTTTTCTCCAATCGATCTTTCTGAGTTAACTTCAATAATTACTTCCTCCAAACCATCAACGTGTCTTTTAGACCTCATTCCTACAAAACTACTCAAAGAAGTCCTGCCATTAATTAATTCTTCAGTCTTAAATATGATCAACCTATCTCTAATAATTGGCTATGTACCACAGGCCTTCAAGCTGGCTGTAGTTAAACCTTTACTCAAAAAGCCATCTCTAGACCCAGCTGTCTTAGATAATTATAGGCCAATCTCCAACCTTCCTTTCATATCAAAAATCCTTGAAAGAGTAGTTGTCAAACAGCTAACAGATCATCTGCAGAGGAATGGCTTATTTGAAGAGTTTCAGTCAGGTTTCAGAGCTCATCACAGCACAGAAACAGCTTTAGTGAAGGTTACAAATGATCTTCTTATGGCCTCTGACAGTGGACTCATCTCTGTGCTTGTCCTGCTAGACCTTAGTGCAGCGTTCGATACTGTGGACCATAATATCCTATTAGAGCGATTAGAACATGCTGTAGGTATTACAGGTACTGTGCTGCAGTGGTTTGTATCATATCTATCTAATAGACTCCAATTTGTTCATGTAAATGGAGAGTCCTCTTCACCCACTAAGGTCAATTATGGTGTTCCACAGGGCTCAGAGCTAGGACCAATTCTGTTTACATTATACATGCTTCCCCTAGGCAGCATCATTAGAAGACATAGCATAAATTTTCACTGCTATGCAGATGACACGCAGCTCTATCTATCCATGAAGCCAGGTAACACACACCAATTAGTTCAACTGCAGGAATGTCTTAAAGACATAAAGACCTGGATGGCCGCTAACTTTCTGCTTCTTAATTCAGATAAAACTGAGGTTATTGTACTCGGCCCTGAAAATCTTAGAAATATGGTATCTAAGCAGATTCTTACTCTGGATGGCATTACCTTGGCCTCCAGTAATGCTGTGAGGAACCTTGGAGTCATTTTTGACCAGGACGTGTCCTTCAGCGCACATATTAAACAAATATGTAAGACTGCTTTCTTCCATTTGCACAACATCTCTAAAATTAGAAATATCCTGTCTCAGAGTGACGCTGAAAAACTAGTTCATGCATTCATTACTTCCAGGCTGGACTACTGTAATTCTTTATTATCAGGATGTCCTAAAAACTCGCTGAAAAGTCTTCAGCTAATCCAAAATGCTGCAGCAAGAGTACTGACAGGGACTAGAAAGAGAGAGCAGATTTCTCCTGTATTGGCTTCCCTTCATTGGCTTCCTGTTAAATCCAGAATTGAATTCAAAATCCTGCTCCTCACATACAAGGTCTTAAATAATCTGGCCCCATCTTATCTTAATGACCTTGTAGTACCGTATCACCCTATTAAAGCACTTCGCTCTCGCTCTGCAGGCCTACTTGCTGTTCCTAGAGTATTTAAAAGTAGAATGGGAGGGAGAGCCTTCAGTTTTCAGGCCCCTCTTCTGTGGAACCAGCTTCCAGTTTGGATTCAGGAGACAGACACTATCTCTACTTTCAAGATTAGGCTTAAAACTTTCCTTTTTGCTAAAGCATATAGTTAGGGCTGGACCAGGTGACCCTGAATCCTCCCTTAGTTATGCTGCAATAGACGTAGGCTGCTGGGAATCCCATGATACATTGAGTTTTTCCTTTCCAGTCACCTTTCTCACTCACTATGTGTTAATAGACCTCTCTGCATCAAATCATATCTGTTATTAATCTCTGTCTCTCTTCCACAGCATGTCTCTATCCTGTTTTCCTTCTTTCACCCCAGCCGGTCGCAGCAGATGGCCGCCCCTCCCTGAGCCTGGTTCTGCCAGAGGTTTCTTCCTGTTAAAAGGGAGTTTTTCCTTCCCACTGTCGCCAAAGTGCTTGCTCATAGGGGGTCATATGATTGTTGGGTTTTTCTCTGTATTTATTATTGTGCGATATACTGTACAATATAAAGCGCCTTGAGGCGACTTTTGTTGTGATTTGGCGCTATATAAATAAAATTGAATTGAATTGAATTGAAAAGGAAACACAAAGCGATAAAACATCTGGATGAAGCAGTGGAAGTCTTGGAAGTGTCGCAGCATTGTGCAGAACCCCTGTTATTGATGATATTTGTGATAAACACTGATCATCAAAAGCTGACGAGTGAATCACCGCGTTCATTATGAGTAATGAGCTAAATTAGTTAAACTACTTTTCGGATCACGTTGTCTTAGCAGATTTTTAAGTCCAATATGTAAAACATGCACTGTTGTGAGGGTTTTAGCTGCGTTTCACAGAGTGACTCACAATGAACTGACACATATTGATTAATAATCACGTTTGATCCAAACTGGCAAGTCTCCCAGAAACGTTATTTGTACTGGAGCTGTCGGGGCTGAATGTTAACATAAACCGAGTGCGTCAGAAAAAAGGCGTCAACTTCTCTTTTTAAGTGACCACCATACTATACTGCAAACTGCAGTGTAGTATTTATGTGGAAAAAAGAAAACACATTCCTGTAGAATAAGAAAAACTTGTTGTTAACTGATTATTGTCAGCCCTGAAAATGTTGTGTCCAGCTTAGCTGTAGTAAAACATTTAACTGAAGTAATGTTATGCAACCAGCAAAGCTGAACTACATGTTGAATAGCAGTAATTATCAGCAGCTCTCGATACAGAGTCTCTACAAATGTATGAGTGGGTACAGAAACACACTGGTTTCATGTTAGCAAAGATTCAAAGGATGAGCTAACTTCGTTTCTTTCTGAGTGGCTCTCAGGCCAAGAGAAACAAGCATGGCAGCAGAAGAGTCCAAGTTTAGAGTTAGTTGAATTTAGAGCTGTACTCCACTGGGGAAACTTCCCTTTCTATGCTCGACCTCTCGACCTCATTTTCCACTCCTGAGCGCCGATCATATCTACAGGCCTCATCTCTAAGACATCTGGTGGAAAGACGACACAAAGAAAAAGGAGAAACACTGCCTGTGCTGCCAAATTATTTACACGCATTGATTCACTTTATCCGACTCAACTTATTCCATTTCCTTTAGTAATTTCAGACAAATTTGCTAAGTTGAGGTGTGGACACGAAGTATACATCCAAACATGTGGCTCTAAACGTCTTGATGCATTCTCAATCATCCAGGAAAGTAAATCTCCAAAAGTTGAATCTGTTCATCTGGAGCACAAACTGGGTGTCATCAGGACGCTACAACACAGAGCGAACACCATCCCCACAGACACAGCGGCCAGGGAGGCAGAAGAACAGCACATCAAGAAGGCCCTGAGTAAATGGCGTTATCCCAGCTGGACTTTTGTCAAAGCTGGAAAGACACCTAAAGAAAGCTCCAGCCGATCCAAGAGAGAAGGACAACCGCTGCCCAAGCGAAAACCTGTAGTGATCCCGTATGTGTCAGGAGTATCGGAACAGTTGAGACGCATTTCTTCTAAACACCGGGTCTCTGTGGCTTTTAAACCCCAAAATACGCTGCACCAAAAACTGGTCCACCCCAAGGATCGGGTCCCCCAACACAAACAGAGTAACATAGTGTACGCTGTTAAGTGCCAGGAGGATTGCCAGGATTTATACATCGGGGAAGCCAAACAACCTCTAGCGAAGCGGATGGCACAACACAGAAGAGCTACCTCGTCAGGCCAGGACTCTGCAGTCTATTTAGACCTACAGGCCAGTGGACACTCTTTCAATGATGATGATGTACACATCCTGGACAGGGAAGAACGCTGGTTTGAGCGCGGAGTCAAGGAGGCCATTTACGTGAAAAGGGAAAGACCATCTCTGAATCGAGGAGGGGGCCTAAGGGTACATCTTTCGCCATCTTACAATGCTGTGATTGCAGCCATTCCCCAACTCTCTGTGAATGGTACTCATGGCCATTGATCAGTGGGCTTTGATCAGTGGGTTTTGGTCAGTGATTGTCGATCAATGGTCATGGGAATTTGCATAATTATGATTAAGGAACTGACCTCCCAGCCCATTGTTCCTTCAGTGGGCTGGTTTCAGTCATTATGCAAATGTACTGTTTATAAGGTTTGGGGAAACCTGCAGTCAGCTGAGACTGAAGAAGTCACTTGGATGAGTGACGAAACGTTTCTCCCACAAAACGCTACGTCCAGATGAACAGATTCAACTTTTGGAGATGTGGCTCTAAAGTCTCTTTCTTCAGTGCAGGATGAGCACAAATGATTAAAAGGTCCCAGTTCGATCCAGTCTTCCAGCTTTTGGATCGCTATGGAAGTGAAAATGCTTCTTGGCAGTTGCTTTTACAAGTCAGGCTGAAAACTCCCCAGTTAAAAACACCCGGACCACCCCGGTGGACCCATTCCACAACCAGGGTTTCATTTTATTTTCATTCACAGATGATGCGAGCCATTCAAGATTGTGACTCATATTACAGAACATTAATTTAGGTTGTTATCACTCTATAATGAGGCTGTGATGTTTTTCTTGGGTAGAAACCACATTTTGGGGCGAAATGACACAATAATAATTATTTTCTCCAAGTTTTTCATCACATGAACACATTTGAAACCGCTTTCACTGAATGTTGTGGTTCCTGAGCATCGGCTCGTTAATAGGGAAACTTCCTAAATTAAACAATACAGGTTCTGGATTTAAAGCACACTGTAGATTTTTTGCTGAAAGCCCCTAAGAAAGGCGGTTGTGGATCATGAGGTTTATTCATTCACTTAATCTGATCCCCAGATCCTCGTGTCTGTATGAGGAAAGATGTTCGGTATCGCATTGGACCCCAAAACCTCACCACATGTCAATGCTGCGTACCATAAAAACAATGCTATACAGGCATGCAAATGTGGCTTGTAGTGTGAAGCACTTCAGTTGTTGATAAGACTAGAAAAGTGCTGCATAGATGCAGTCCATTTGCATTTTACAGACTTTAGATGAGCACATAAAATATCAGATAAGGTCCTTAATAACCACTCCACCCTGTAATTCCACAGTTCCCCGAGTGTTAAAGTAAGGCCGCTACTCTGAAATGTCAAACACATCATAAAGCCTGCCCATGTGACTTTATCAATAGTGGGTTTAAGAAGCTGCCTCTTGGTGACCATGTTTGTCCAGAAGCGTGGCAGCACTTGAGAGAGGAGGGGAGGAGGTCAGTGTTTTTGTAAACGATGAGCTGCATTATCTAACACAGAGACAGCGATGATATAACGATGATGAGGAGGATGACGAGGATGGATGGTGGTCACAGATGTACTTGCACACTCACACATAGAGTGTGATTTCTGAATAAGCACATTCTGCTGGGAAGCGGTCAGACAGCCAGTTCTGATCTGCTATCACAGTACTGACATCAATAATTATATTCCTGAGACGCAGTCTCCCGAAAGCGTATTGACGGCTTCTCTTATTTTATTTCATGCATCTTACCAGTTTTCCCATGCAACGCTGCTGCCCAACACCGTTCTCACACTTGTGGTGGAGGCTCATTTTGCAGGCTTTGCAGCGGAGGCCGTGCTTCGCCGTGTTTCCCGCCAGGAACACCACATGCTTGGCTGTTGTGCCTGATACATACAGACAAAGAGGCAATGTCAAGAGCTGGAATCAAATTGTGTTCTTACAACTAAACAGCAAGTTACAGAGAAAAAAAGCAGAGGAGATGAAATATTGTCCAGAACAGTGTCTCATTTATTTATTCATTGTTTTTACACTCTTATTCCTAGTTTCTGGAGCCCTTCCCAGCATGCACTGAGAAAAACCTGTGAAATGACATGTGGAACATTTTAACAGGGACAAAAATTTACAAAATGCAACTCACAGCGTGCACTTCTGCAAAAATCAGTCCGGCTGTGACTGAGCCAGGCGTGTCTCCACCGTGTTAATATCGTCAAACTGCTACCTGTGTGCAGGTTCGCTGTCACTTATTATGCCTGACTCACAGCTGATGAGATGATTGAAGATTAATTTGAGATCCAAAAGTTATGCAACGATGCAGGTGCAATCATTTAGCAAGAGTGTGTGTGTGTGTGTGTATTTGTGCATGCAGGTGTGTAGATTAATAAAAGAAAAATAAAGGCAAATGGAGCGAAGGATGGAGAAACAAAAATGAGAAGGACAGGGCGGAGTCTTAAAGGTGTAACAGAATGAACCCCCCAAAGACAGATACGAGCAGTAGATGTGCATTAAGTAGGGAATATTGGTATTTTTAGGAGTTGAGGAGCACGTATGTCTGTAAATCCCTACATACCCCACACACCTTGAGTTCTTTGCCCGACCTTTCCTGCCCTTTTTTCTCTGTTTGCCATCCTCTCAGAAGTTTGCAGCTGCCAATCTTCAGTGAAGCTTTCCGCATACGTAGCCCAACTTCCGGCTTATTTCATTGGTTCATTATAAAAAACAATGTTTCTCTTTCATATTTGAAGGAAGAAGACCTTGCTTTATGCACCTAATGGTAAGAAGTTCAGGGTGTCAACTTCCTAACCTAAAATATGTAAATAACCGTGATATCACTGTCAATCACAGACCATATTCTTGCCCAAGGCCAAAAGAAGTTAGCTGTATGACATATTTACCTGTAGGCTCAGAGTTATCATCCCCTTCCCTCTATTCCAGTCAGATACAAATGAGAGACAAGTAAGCTGGCCAAAGCCTTGACCTATTTTCCAACAAAAACGATAAATCAGTCCAAATCAAAGCTGGTAAGCTAATAACTTTAGTGCTTAAGCTAATGGACAGCTATTATGACTGCTGTGCATCAAGCGACATGAGGCAAGATATGAAGAAAAAATACTTATTTATCTTCTTATGAAATAAGTGGGGAGTCTGTGGAGTAATAAATCTAACATGGCAAGATAAATTGTGTCGCTTGGCTGAGCTGAGCTGCGCCGGTGGAGTTAGTGATGCTGAGATAGAAACTGAGAGAAACGCGATCCCGGCCCTGAACCCTCACCACAGAACAACAATGACAGACGCGGAGGCAATGAGAAGCAACCTGCGCCGATTTCTAGGTCGCTCTAAATCAGGTCAACTGATTGTGTTGCTTAACGGGCACCTCGAGTTTCATTTCCCTTCAAGTCAACAAACAATCCCCCTGCGGTATCTCTGAAACATCCGGATTCAAGCTCTTGTCCGTCTCCGCGGATGCACTGGGACAGGGAGCAAATTAAGCGCTTGCCAAGCTGTTGTTGATCGGCTTGTTTGAGCTGACTCATTCCAACATGGGGGAATAATGAGACGCCTCCATGTTAACTAATAAGGGAACAAACCGCTGTGTTTCACCAGGCACATATAGGAAGGTGACACTGTCATCCTCCTGAGGTAATGGAAGGATAATGATGTTAGTCTGGATGTGTGTATGTGTGTGTATAGGTGCTTTTTTGTTGAGGGCCTGAAGGCATTATAGCTGCGGGGAATCTGAGTGACAGTGCTGATCTCTCTGGCATTTGCTTTTTTTTTTTCTTTTTTTTTTGTGGATACTCTGCCATTAAAGCTTATTATTCATTTACAGTACAGTAAAGGACAAGACTCCTGCCAGCTTTTCTGTACCGTCTTCATCTCACCTCATAACCTCTCTCCTTCCATTTCCTCCTCTCTCCTCCCTACAGCCCTTCTCTCAGCCATCGTCCTTACATCGTGCAAATAACCCTCACTGAGACAATAACCCCTCCACCTCGTCTTCTTCTTAAACTCTGACCACAAGAAGCTTTCTTTACATTTACTTGCAGACTTGCAGTTAGTTTCTTCCACAGCATCGGTCATCAAGCAGCCTTTCAGTGTATCTGTTAGCATTGTTTATTTATTTATTCACATATCTGATCAATGTCAGATAGCATTGTTGCTGTTATATCTCAACAGCCACAGTAACTGCTGAGATATAAGAGTCTGGAGCACGTGGAAACCTCTGGGACTGAAAAATTAAGCCAGTACAGAGATGCAGAAAAACCTTTACTCAACTGGCATCTATAGCAAGTTTTCATTCAAAAAAATTGTATGCACAGCTAATCTGATTTTATTGTATTTAGTCATGAAGTGATGTGACGTTACAGGCATAGCTGCTTTAGGGTTTTCACCAGCAACCCTTAATAAAAGCATAAAAATAGCATCACAATTAATTAAGGAAGAGCTTTAATTAATAGCTGGTAATGACGCAGCTCCACCCTCTTACCCTCTCATGGACAAGACAAATTGTCACACTTTATGTCCATCTTTTGTATACAGTCTATGGTCGGGGAAATAAATGACCTTCCCGTCAGCTGACAGATGCTGAAATTACCGCTTTGAGCCAATGCTCAAACTTCAATACATCAGTTTTTGTTCACATTTAACTGTCTTTAAACTTTTCATGACCCGACTTTCTCCAGATGACGTTTTCCCCAATGGCTCCCATGCAGTTTAACATTTGGTAATGGGTTTTTGTTAGTGGTGTGCTGGTGCGTGAGACACTTTCAAGGCAGGGCGGACAACGTCAGCTGCTGGATTTAACACTAAAATAGATAAATTAAGAATCAGAGATGTTCAGAGATGTCGCAGCACGTACCACTTGCATCCTGGGTGACAGAAAGAGCTATATGGTACGTGTGAGATGTGTGCGTGAAGTGCAGTGTGTCACTGAAATGTAACAAAATACCGGAAAACACCACTGACACCAGCATGAACAAAACTCTCACATAGTAAGTGCACGAGTAGTGTATGTGTATTAGAGGGAGATGTAATGAAGTGTCATTCAACACCACAGCCAAGCATCTCTACTGGGAAAACCTTGACCTCCTAGCACAAGGTTAATTTCTTTCCGCGGTCAACTAAACCTGTCATGTACATGTAAGGAGTTTAATTGCACCGATTAGTGCGTGTTAATTTTACCAGATTATCGAGTTTTGTTAATCCCAGGCGTGAGCATGGATCCTTTGGGTCTTTTAGGGGATTTTGAAAGTAAATAACTCTTTAACTCTTATAAGCTGACAGAAATTGCATGACATATTCTGCACATATCCTGCATATTCTGTCATCGCAGAAAATCAGGAGCAAGAATAGTCATACATTTTTAAGCTTTTTCTTTCTTGCCTGAAAAAGGCAAAAATTACCAGGGAAATGAGCAAACTGTGAGGATGGATTCTTTATGTGCAAATGCCATACATACCATAGAGACTATGTAATAAACAGTGATGGGAATAACGGCGTTACCTTTTTCAGTAACGAGTAATCTAACTAATTACTATTCCTATCGTTACAACGCCGTTACAGTTACTAACAAGAAAACGTGGTCCGTTACTATTTTTCAACAAACAGACGGTTAAAGCTGTGTTCAGCTTACCGCATCTTATATCAGTTGCACAGAAGGAGCTGACTACGTAAGTACAGCTTTAAGCAGCTGCGCGCTCCCGCGGACGGTAATCACAATCACTGCACAACACCTGGAGCTCAGGGGGCAAAACAATCGCATGAGTGCTGCTGTTTGACTGAAGCAGAAGAATAAAGTAGTCCTGGTAAGCCAATCACATGACCACTTCAAGACAAAGCCACAAGGTGATATATACCAGTTTTTAAAATTGTGTCGATAGGCCACGTAAAACCAGAGTCATGATAAACAAGATATACGCGGCTTTTTTTCCTCAATAGTTTCGTCACGTTAGCACTAGCACTGACACTGACGATTGCAGCTCTCTTTTTTTTTTAGGTCACTCTAGATCGTAGGTCGATCTAGAATGACCTAAAAATAACCCGGGAAGTTTTAAGATTCAGAGAGAGAGAGAGAGAGAGAGAGAGCAGGAAAAGAGAGAGAGCGAGTTTTGAGATGAGAGATTTGTGACGTTTAGCGTGTTTGGAGTGTGTAGTTAGTGTGTAGTGTTGTGGATAGTTTTGTGTTGTGTGTCAGAACAATGAGGTGACTGCTGTCTCCAGGTAGAAACAGCAGTGATACACCTGCTGCTGTCAGATCTGCAGGTATCAGGCTGTGATGTTCTCCTTTATAGTGGACAGAAATAATTTTTTTGGAGTGGCACAAATAATTTGTGTGGCATCTTATTGAAGAACAGCTGATTGTTCTGTAAATAGTTTGAAATGGTTATTTTAAAAAAGGGTAAAAGGTAAATGGATGCAAATAACTTTGTTGTTTGCAAAACTTGTGCATAGGATTTTAAAATTGACAATTAATATTTGCATTTGAAGTTATGAAATATGATTCATTAAAGATTTTTATGGTTGTTACAGTAAAAATATAACTTTTTCTACTCTGATTTTATGGTTTTTGACTGTAAATTCAGACACGTGAGTCTGAGTTACAATATTCTAAAAGTAATTAATTACTTTTAGAATATTGTAACTCAGTTACTAACTCAGTTACTTTTTTGAAGAAGTAACTAGTAACTATAATTGAATTACTTTTTCAAAGTAACTTGACCAACACTGATGGTAATGTTCAATGTTAAATGAATATAAGATTAAATAACTGCATTTTTAGTAGAGAAATACACACATATCGCTCGTTAATAAGTATGCCAAAGTCCTTTACCTGGATAGTCGTACAGTAATGCTTCTGCAATTGGAGTGAAGATTAGCTGTCGCACCAAAATCTCAAAAATTATGAGCATAATTCTGATGTTGAATTTGTTTTACCCCTATCCCCATATCTGGATTTATTTCTGTTCTTCTGCTTTTGAATATATATATATATATATATATATACATATATACAGTCAGGTCCATAAATATTGGGACATCGACACAATTCTAACATTTTTGGCTCTATACACCACCACAATGGATTCCAAATGAAACGAATAAGACATGCTTTAACTGCAGAGTGTCAGCTTTTATTTGAGGGTATTTACATCCAAATCAGGTGAACGGTATAGGAATTACAACAGTTTGCAAATGTGCCTCCCACTTCTTGAGGGACCAAAAGTAATGGGACAGAATAAGAACCATAAATCAAACATTCATTTTTTAATACTTGGTTGCAAATCCTTTACAGTCAATCACAGCCTGAAGTCTGGAACACATAGACATCACCAGACGCCGGGTTTCATCCCTGGTGATGCTCTGCCAGGCCTCTACTGCAACAGTCTTCAGTTCCTGCTTGTTCTTGGGGCATTTTCCCTTCAGTTTTGTCTTCAGCAAGTGAAATACATGCTCAATCGGATTCAGGTCAGGTGATTGACTTGGCCATTGCAAAACAGTCCACTTCTTTCCCTTCAAAAACTCTTTGGTTGCTTTTGCAGTATGCTTTGGGTCGTTGTCCACCTGCACTGTGAAGCGCCGTCCAATGAGTTTTGAAGCATTTGTCTGAATATGAGCAGATAATATTGCACGAAACACTTCAGAATTCATTGTGCTGCTTTTGTCAGCAGTCACATCATCAATAAATACAAGAGAACAAGTTCCACTGGCAGCCATACATGCCCACGCCATGACACTTCCACCACAATGCTTCACTGATGAGGTGGTATGCTTAGGATCATGAGCAGTTCCTTTCCTTCTCCATACTCTTCTCTTCCCATCACTCTGGTACAAGTTGATGTTGGTCTCATCTGTCCATAGGATGTTGTTCCAGAACTGCGACGGCTTTTTCAGATGTCGTTTGGCAAACTCTAATCTGGCCTGCCTGTTTTTGGGGCTCACCAAACGTTTACATCTTGTGGTGAACCCTCTGTATTCACACTGGTGGAGTCTTCTCTTGATTGTTGACTCTGACGCACATACACCTGCCTCCTAGAGAGTGTTCTTGATCTGGCCAACTGTTGTGAAGGGTGTTTTCTTCACCAGGGAAAGGATTCTTTGGTCATCCACCACAGTTGTGTCCCGTGGTCTTCCTAGTTTTTTGGTGTTGCTGAGCTCACCAGTGCGTTCCTTCTTTTTGGGAATGTTCTAAACAGTTGTTTTGGCCACGCCTGATGTTTTTGCAATCTCTCTGATGGGTTTGTTTTGTTTTTTTCAGCCTAATGATGGCTTGCTTCACTGGTAGTGACAGCTCTTTGGATCTCATCCTGGCAGTTGACAGCAACAGGTTCAAAAAGCAAACAGCACACTTGAAATGAACTCTGGACCTTTTATTTGTTCATTGTAATTGGGGTAATGAGGGAATAACACACACCTGGCCATGGAACAGCTGAGAAGCCAATTGTCCCATTACTTTTGGTCCCTTAAGAAGTGGGAGGCACATATACAAACTGTCATAATTCCTATACTGTTCACCTGATTTGGATGTAAATACCCTCAAATAAAAGCTGACAGTCTGCAGTTAAAGCATGTCTTGTTCGTTTCATTTGGAATCCATTGTGGTTGTGTATAGAGCCAAAAATGTTAGAATTGTGTCGATGTCCCAATATTTATGGACCTGACTGTATGTATATATATATATATATATATATATATATATATATATATATATATATATATATATGTATATATATATATATATATGTATATATATATATATATATATATATATACATATATATATATTGTTAGGATTCAGAAATTCTTTTATTTCTGCCATATAATCTGCCTTATGATAATTGCATTAATAACATGTTTTACAGCCTTATTTTGTCAGTAATATTTCTTACAATATTTCTTATATATATATATATATATATATATATATATATATATATATACACACATATATATATATATATATATATACACATGTACATACATATATATATATACATATATATATGTATGTATATATATGTGTGTATATATATATATACACACATATATATATATATATATATATATATATATATATATATATATATATATATATATATACATCTCAAATGGTTTAATTGGATGCATTTAGGTTAGAGGGCAACAAAAGGCTTGAAACGTAAGAGGTACTAGAAAGGAATAGCTGGAGGAAAATTTAGCAACTAATGAGGTTATTTGGCAAGACCATTGGGCATAAAAAGAGCATTTAGAAGACAGAATTTCACCAGTCTGCAAAACACTGCCCCTACAAATTGTTGAATAATATCAGAATCATGTTCCTCAATATAAAACTTTGAAGGGTTTAAATATCTCATCATCTACAGTACATAATATCATCAACAGATCAGGGAATTGGGAAAAATCTCTGTGTGCAAGGGACAATGCTGAAAATCAATATAGCATCTTTGGACCCTCAGGTGGCAATGCTTTAAAAACAGGAAAGAATCTGTCATGGAAATCACAGCATGTGCTCAGGAACACTTCCAGAAATCACATGTTAAAGCTCTATCAGGCAAAGAAGAAGCCATAATAAACATTTTGTTTTTTTATGTTCTATTTTTAATTAGGTGTGCTTTATGTGACTGCATTCCATTTTTATTCTTCCCAGTGTCCCAACTTTATGGAAATGTGATTGTACACAATCAAAGCTTTTTCACATTGTCTTTAAATCAAACACCAAACCACACTAACACACATCTGCTTCTGAGTTAACCCTGCATTCTTGTGTTCTCAGCAGGTGCAGAAGGAGACGTCTGTGATGGCTCCATGGATGTAAAATAAACACGAGCCAACATGCTTGGCATGCCCGAGCTCATCTGACACTAGACTAAATCCGACGCATAGACTTTCATAACTGACATGTACAGTAACTGTATCTGGATACCTGCTCCCACAACAGGAGGAAAGGCAGATGGTTTCTCCTGGTGCATCTGTCATTAATTTGTAAAATAAATACATACATGAAGTATATACTAAATAAAAAGTCAGAATTTAACTGACAAGTTCTTCTTTGTATTATTATTAGCAGTAGAAGCTAACAGTAAAAGACAGTGATTTAACAGTTTTGTCAGGTGTGGTGGAGAGGACACAAATGACCAAGGCAGGGAAATAAACAGCAAAAGGAAAGCCTTTATTGGGCTAAGGAAAAATCCATAGTACACAAAATCCAAAACCTACACTTGAGGGAAACCAGAAGTATGAATAATGAGCAGCAGACCAACAGATAGGGGACAGGCAGGCACCGGGGTGGGCAGATAATCACAAAGGACAGACAGGAGGAATAGGGAAAGAAGACTTGTGGGAAGGAATAAGGAGGGAAGGCAAAGGCACTGTCAGCTGCATTTTCCAAGTGGTCCAAACAGTGGATTTAAATTGGCACAGTTTTTAGATGGGATGCCCATCCTGATGTAACCCAACTCATTTATCTGGGCTTAAGAAGAACACTAGGAATGCACTAACCTGAGGCTGGGTTTATGTCAGTTTGAAGATGGCATTTGATTGAGAGAAATGTAAAATATTACAAGCTTAATAGCTGACTGCTAATAAAGGAGTAATCATAACAAGCAAATACATATCACTATACTAATATTTCATTAAAGAGCACAATCATTTGCCCACTAAAGTTAAGTTTATGTTGGAATGACTACAAGATGAACAGAATACGCAATGAATAATAGATTTTCTTTTGGTATTTTCAATGTGTAAAAATAAAAGTAGGAAAAAATATCCTTAGAATTTTTTAAAAGCACTTTTATAAATATGAATTCTAAGTAAAATCATAGATGTACTGACAAATTCATGAACTCAGTGCAGATGAATCTTTCAGCTTTGCATATATGCAGATCAAACAGGTCCTCATGACAACAAATCACTGGCTTGTTTACAAGTCCTCACAGTTTCTACACAGTAATGCATTCATGTTTGTAACCCATTCTTTTTAAAGATGACGTGCATTCTGCCTGACCACACTTTTTGAGGCATTTGAATAATGGTAATTAAAGAAAATCATTTGGAATAGTTGTTGCTTTGTGTGCTTTTTACTATCCACTGTTATTTTGTAAAATAATCTCATTCAGAAAATGGACCAAGCTTCATACACTCCCTCGTCTTTCAATCAGTAAGCTCTATCATTCAATATAACTTTGCTTTTTATATTTAGGTTGTTTCTTTTGGTACATTTGTGTGTCGGTTTTAGTAAACAAGACTGTCGCTCATGCTTTTTTGGGGGATTGCTGAATCGTTGTGGGTTATAATAAGTTTCTGCCTGGATGCTGGCTACCCCAAGGCTGAACCTGTAATCCTGTTGTCTTCTAGTTAGCTTTGAGGGCAGCGATCTGAAAAGACAGTTAACCAATTCCTGGAGCTTTTCAATTTATCAGTTTACCAGAGTGTAAAAAGCCAATCAAAGTGTCACGGACAGACACAGACTCAGCAGCAACAAGCCAATACTGTATGAAGCAATGACAGCAGAGTTCCTGAAAGTGATGCGGCCTTCTACTGCAGGGAACACGCGCTTCATGTCGGAGATGTACTTGGAAAAAACGGTAATGTCTAAGTCACCTGCAAGAAAAGGCAAAAAAAAAAAAAAAATCTCAAAGTGGCATTAAATGAATCAATATTACATCATTAAAATATATAAATAACATCTTCATGATGCTCGATTCTCAATTTCAAGAGTGATTTTTGTAAAATTTAAAGAAAACTGCAGAAACATATTTAAAAGATTTAAACATCCCTGCTGGAGAGAATCCCAAGAGTAAAGACTGAGAACTAAAGAGTTTACAGTTACAGCGGGCTTTGATTTGTTGTTCATTTCTGTCTCTGAATAATGGGTGGGAAAAAAAGTAAAAAAAAACAACAACAAAAAACAAACAAACAAACAACCTCTGTGTGAAATTGTGCCACAGTTAATATGAGTTCTTCAACCATCCTCAAAAACAATGGATTTCTATGTCACTCAGCAGATCATCAGCTTTTCAGGCTCAGCATCTCAGAATCATAAGTGTTAATACAAAGCGCTACGGCAAAACTGTCCAATGGTTGTTTCAGCATTTCGATGTGCCGGAGTGCCAGAAACCCTAAAGCAATGCTGGAAATGAAAATGTCACAAGCCACATCCTGCTATTCTTTTCTTCTTTAGTGCGGCCTTGAAGATAAGAATAACTTTTCCACTATACCACTACAGAGATATTTTACTGTAACGTGTGTTGTCAAGTTTAAAAACAAGTGCAGGAATTTGAGTCACAGAGTAAACTCTTAAGAGCAGATGTTATATGGCTGCGTTCCCATGTGTGGTCCATATGTTGTTTTTCCCCATTTCCATGCGTTTCACAGACAAGTGCGCCACAGTTAATTCTCAGTGTCCGCTCGTAAAATGTTTCTCACTTTAGGCATTATTAGATGAATTCATCCATTTTAACATGGACAGGATGTTAGAATTTCACTTTAGACAATCCAGTTAATTCATGAAAAGCACTGTCTAGCTCCTTCCTGTGATGTTTTATTTAAAAAAACATTAATGGTCATGACTCAGGTTGGATTCCACCAGGGAGAAAAAAAGCAAGGGACACTCTCTGACAGCGAGTGTCAATAATGTTAATGTGGTTATGTTAGTAATACACCGAGTGCTAATATAACAGCTTTAAGATGCATTTGTAGATATTATTACGTGTTTTACCATCTTTATGGTGCTAGCTTAAAGTTACGGTGTAAACGTTAGCTTATATTGTAGTAAAGCTGTTACTGTTTAAATGATGTTAGGACAGAAATATTAGCTTCTGTCATGACTGATGAAGTTACTAGTTAATAAAGTTTCCAGTAAAGTGATTAATCGCAGCCACAGATTGACAGTAAATATCTCGATTAGCTTCAATGCATCTATAATAAATATGTGCAGTTTCAGTGCTTCGTTTAAACTGTATGATACTTACACTGCAAATTCCTTGTAGCTTAACAAGATTTATTGTCTTAAATTTAGCCAGATTATCTTGTCCATCTTGTATTGAACATTACAAGCTAGTTTCCAGTCTCATGTGTTAGATGATTAGACTTGTTTCAGGTATATATAACTTTTTTTTCTTATTTAGTCTGTAAATCTAAAAATGAACCATTTTACATTTATTTCAAGTAAAAATAGCTTTAGATAGAGTGTAAAAAAATATCTCAAAATAAGTAACATTCTTCTTTTTCCTTGAAATAAGAAAGTCAGTCATTGGAAGGTATATTTATTTCAGGTTTTTAAATCCAAAGATAGGGTTTAAACCATTTGCTGAAATGAGTATAAGAGACCTGTCACAGATGTATTTGTTAACATGTAAAATAAGCCACTTTACTCTAACGGCATAATGTATAGCATCTTCAATCCCCCAAAAATCAACAACCTTTGATTGCAAATGCTCCATATTAGCAACCTCTGATACAGGACCTAGTTCTTTCTCATTTACAAATATCGGACGCTCATTTCCTGCTTCACTTTGACAACACTCCAGCAGCTGATTGTGGTTTACAAGAGACTTGCACACATTCTTAAAGTTTAATTTGGCTGACCATTGTTTAAAAAAACTGTTTAGACTCGAATCTCATGCACACATGACGTATTACAGGTCCCATGGCAATAATCTGAGAGGGAAGATGCAGCATGTAATGTTGCTTTGGGATTACATTGTTTTCTGGGGACAGTTGCCTGAATTGATTAAGATGATGATCTTCTATCATTTTTTTAGTTTGGACACAGTTTGTAAAGACAAAACTGGGGCAAAAAGTATTTTAACAATTTCAGTTAAATCCAAAATAAACTGGATAAACACTACAACACTGTCCAATAAGAATGGCAAAATCTTAATCAATATAAGCATTTGTCCAGAGGATTGTTTTAGTCTGTTGTCACTTGAAGCTAAAGTAGCAGTAAAAATTTTTTTTATGAATTTTAGAACAGTTTTTTGAGACATTTTATTGAATTCAATCAGTTTATATTCTAAAATGTCTTTTTCCCCAAAATCTGTTTTTGTTTCATAATGGTGTATTTATTTCAGGTCATTTAACAACTGAATTTCTTAGTCAGGCAATCAGGGTCAGTGGGTGGGACCTGAACGCTCATTGGCTGCTGCTTAAAGGACGCCATCATCTACCTCCTGCACCGAGCTCTGACTCACCTGGAGAAGCCTGGAAGCACTGTGAGGATCATGTTCTTTGATTTCTCCAGTGCTTTCAACACCATCCAGCCACGACTTCTGAGAGACAAGCTGGAGCTATCGGGAGTGGACCACCACATGTCCCAGTGGATACTGGACTACCTCACAGAACGTCCACAGTATGTGAGGACACAGGGCTGTGTCTCTGACACGCTGGTCTGCAGTACGGGGGCCCCACAGGGAACTGTGTTGGCACCGTTCCTCTTCACCCTCTACACTGCAGACTTCTCCATCAACTCCCCACGCTGCCACCTACAGAAGTTCTCTGACGACTCTGCCATAGTCGGCCTCATCACAGGTGAGGACGACTCAGAGTACAGACAGTGGACTCTGGACTTTGTAGACTGGTGTCAGGAGAACCACCTGCTGATCAACGCCGGGAAAACCAAGGAGTTGGTGGTGGACATCCGGAGACGCAGACCCACCACACTGACACCGGTGAACATCCAGGGAGTGGACATTGAGATAGTGGACTCTTATAGGTACCTGGGTGTTCACCTGAATAATAAACTGGACTGGAGCCACAACACTGATGCTCTTTACAGGAAGGGTCAGAGCAGACTCTACCTGCTGAGGCGGCTGAGGTCATTTGGAGTACAGGGAGCGCTTTTAAAGACCTTCTATGACTCTGTGGTGGCATCTGTCATTTTTTACAGTGTTGTATGTTGGAGCAGCGGTTTATCGGCAGCTGAGAGGAAGAGGTTGGATAAACTCATCAGGAAGGCCAGCTCTGTTCTGGGATGCACCCTGGACCCAGTGCAGGTGGTGGGAGACAGAAGGACTCTGGCCAAAATAACATCTCTGATGGACAAAGTCTCCCACCCCATGCATGTAAATGTTGCTGAACTGCAGAGCTCCTTCAGTGACAGACTGCTGCATCCTAGATGCATGAAGGAGCGTTTCCGCAGGTCCTTCCTCCCTGCAGCTGTCAGACTGTACAATCAGAACTGCTCCCAACAAACATAGATGTTTACATCAGCACTGTAACTGCAATAAGTTAATCAACCGATTTGCACTACAACCTGGTTTGCCTCTTATCTGTAGTTATTTTTATTTAATTTAATAACTGTACAGTACTCTCTGTATATAGTAATTTTGTCCTTAATGTAAATATGTAAGAAAAATTGTGTATGTTTCTGTTCTGTGTCCTGTGTACTGTTTGTTTGTATATGTGTCTTTTTGGCTGCTGTTACAACCAAATTTCCCCTTGTGGGACAATTAAAGGATTATTCTATTCTATTCTCTATTCTAAAATGAAAGTGTCTCAAAATGTTTCTATTATTACAAAAAAAAAATCGTAGTGAAATAAATATTTAATAAAATATTATAAAAATACATAATGTATAATAAAAATTAAATGACACATTTTTAACACTTTGGTGTTCCATAGTCTAGTTCATATTAAAAAGTTAGAATAATGTATCAGCACTAGGTTAGGTTCCTGTATTCCTCCGTACAACCATCAATCCCACACATCACACGAAAGTCTGGACTATGGCTATTAATATGGCTCAAAAGAGACTTTAATGTTAAGGCAACAAAAACAAAACAAATCCCACACCTCCAACACGCCATCTTGTTTGGGAAAAAGACCTGAAAGAAGTTCTTGGCGGGCAGAGTGGTAGAGGTCAATACCAAGTTTGAAGGGGTGGTTTATACCAAGTCTGAATTTAACTTGTGTAGTAATGTTTAGTCATAATAATTGATGGGTTATTTGTTAAAATTTCTTTTTCTAATGTCAGTTCATTATGCATGTTATGTTCACGTTTTACAAGCTTTACACAGACGAAAATGTGTAACACTACCTCCCCCCCTGGCTGCCCTCAAATGGCTCTGTCCATTATCTCACTGTTTGAATCGGAGTGAAGGACACAAGGGAGCAGGTTCGGACTGGATTCTGTTAAGGTAATTAACTTTTGCTTACAAAATTTTCGGGTTGTTTTAGCTTTGACTGACTGTAGTAACATCAGTCGTGGTCAAATATTAAGTTTTACCAAGGCAGTATTATCAGTTCACTACCAATGGGTAGTTAGCCAAAACTGCCATACAGCTAGCTAGCTAGCTTAGTTCATACAGTTTGCTGAATTGTTAGCATGCAGTGAGAGTTTAAAATTATTAACGGTGCTAGTTGAGTAAATTTAGTTTCGTGTTCAATATACTTAACATAGCTATACGACAAAAGAACTACAGTTGATATCCGCCTTTGCAAAAGTCCGTTTTGGGTGTCCCACCCACGGAGAATAAAAAGCTGCAGTGTTTTGTTTTTTTTTCTTAAGCCGAGCGCTCTCTGTCTACTAGGCTCTACTTGGTCTGTCTTTTGCACCTTATCCAGGTGTCTGATTGCATAGACTTTGGATCCATGGCAGGTGGTAGTGATGGCCAAATGAAGCTTTCTGAAGCACTGAAGCTTGTATTGAAAAACGGTTCGTTACTCGAAGCTTTTCAACACAGTCCTCTCTGGTGACATCTGGTGGCGAAAATTATGAAGAGCAGCTTGAATCTACAAAATAAAATGGACTGCTTCATTATCACTGCTCACTCTACAGAATGGAGTTCTGTTTGGTATAGGGCCACCGTTGCGTTGCTTTGAACATGTAATTGTTTTTTTTCCTTTGGGGGGGGCTGAAAATACATAAGCATTTTGCAATTTCGCATGATTGTAAAATGCTTAAATTTCTTCAGTATTGAACAGCAGAAATGAGACTTCCTCGTCGGAAGTTGGTACATAACGGTAGGCCGGTGGGTAATAAGTATGCGAAAAATGCAGAAAACAGAGATTTGTAGATAGGAAACTGTTCTTGAAGTACACTGAGAGAGAGAGAGAGAGAGAGAGCTGTGCATGAAGCGTGATTTTAGCGGGGTGGAAGCAAAACAGAAAAGAATTCATGATGATGTTTATATGAAGCGAAATGTGAAGTGTGGTTTGGATCTTCTTTTGCTGGAGGTTCAGTCAACTCTTTTTGGAGAGTGATGAAACCTGCAGCTGCAGAATCTAGCGGAAAAAAAAGAGTTAAACACAGAGCGCGGACCCGCCGACGCATCAAAATCTGATTCTGATGCGTCGGGTCCGCGCTCTGTGTTTACGTTTTTATGCAGAATCCGTAAACCTGCTCTCATTTACTGTTTTAGCTGTTTGGTGTTTGACGAAATTTTGTGAGGTTTAACCTGAGATTCTGGTGTTTCAGGCAAAATAAATTTATATTTCAAAATCGATTCAGGATTTTAATGAATCAATATGACTTTATTCAATTTAGAATCGATTGTAATCAGAAAATCGATAATCAAAACCCACCCCAACTCATGAACTTGCAAAGTAAAAACATGATCCATTTAAGGTAGCCCTTTTTCATTTTATATTATTTAATAAGAGAATTTGTTTTACTGTGCGATGGCTGAGTCTCTTTTCTTGGAGATAATTTCTCCTGCCTGAGAGAAAATCCTCTTGCATGGAACAGAAGAGGCTGGAGTGCAGAAACTGCACTGCAAGTTGGAGTACAGACTATCACCTAAAAAGAATAAACAAAATGATTTTCTAAAATGTGCAGCAATTTAATTTACGTATACTTTAAAATACATTTTTTTGTTTTTATTAGCTTTAAGTAAAATGGAAGCGTTTCTTAAGTCATATACTGTACTTTTTCAGATAAAATAAATTGACCAAAATCAACTCAAAATACTCCCACACACACCACAAAACCTCCCATTTTCCTCCCTGGCTCTGTTTCTCTCAATAGAACGATCAGTGGTTTGCAATCTCTCACTATCAAAACAATCCACAAATCCCGTGAATGATTCACTTCCTTATATCCATTTGAATCAGGTACCGAAGCAGTTACGTGCGTAATGAAGCTTCAGACGTCACTGGTCACGTGACTTTAGCCAAACGAATCAAGCTTCGACACAGTGCTTCTGAACCAGTGTGTTGTTTTTTTCGACACACGCTCCGGAGCGTCAGCTTCAAGCGGGCCATCACTAGCAGGTGGTGTCTTGACTCAGTTTTTCTTTTTGACCCAAACATATATGTTTTTCTGTCCTCAGGGAAAAGTTCTGACAAACGGTACACCAGAAAATCATGGAAGCTTTGGATGATTGCAGCCTTTCGGTTCTAAATGGTAGGCCAAGCATATGCATATTTATGCAAATTAATGTCTAAATGAATTTTGTGTTGCACACACTGACAGTGATCATACATAGAATCAGTTTTATGTTGTCAGATCAATAATATATTTTATTACATTTAAATATATTTAACAAAATGACAATTTGGAATTGTTTCCTTTTTTGAACAGTGAAATGTATACATTTAAAGAGATGTACAACTTTTACAATTCTGAAAGTTACTGACTTTTATTTACAGCTGCCAACATAGATGAGGTCTTGCTCCACACCCTCAGTAGGGACGATTTAAGGGACCTGCTTCCAGGGCCTGAAAATTTAATGAGGAGGAAACAGTTGTGGGCTCATGTTCACAAAGAGGCAAGTTTTGCCGCTTTTGATTTAAAAACACCTAGCACAACACATTTTGTTTAGGACTCCTGTAATATAACTATTTGCGTTTTCTTATTTAGAATGAAACTAAAGAAAAGGCGTCTCATGGATATCTCACCATGTGACCAGGGAGAAGATTATGATGCAGATTCAAGTGGTGGATCAAACATGCTTTTGCCACCAAGGAGCAGTTCTGGTGACAACAGTTGTAAGTGAAAGATTACAATTATGGCAATAATATTGAATATTGAACTGAAAGTTGATTTAGTTCTTTCTTTCCTGTTCTGTTTAAACATAGCCCTGTTCAGGGCACTACCAACTCTCTTCCCATCATGAGCTGCACCACCCAAGAAGATGGGACATGCCAGTGAAGCACTGATTCTTGTCCTTCAGGTCTGTGTTTCTTCATATTTGTTATCAAATAATGCCCCTAAAGCATTCACTTTAACAGTTTATTTGGCATATGGCCTTTTTTCCATGCCAAGTCCTCCAACAATGTAGTTTATATGTTTTTTAAAAAAAGTGTGCAGAAATCTGAAATGGCACAAACACTAATAGATTAAAAATTTCAATAAAAATAATCCTAACGGTGATGAGGCAGAATTTATTACATTTTTCAGTGGCATGAATATTTGGGATTTTCTATACAGTATTTGTCAATCTAAAGAAAAATAACATTAATATGGTCTGTAGCGCATCTGATCTATGGTTGTCATCATTCATGTATCACCCCAAGGGTGCACCCCAAAGGGATCAATAAAGTGAAGTCTAAGTCTAATACATACTTGTGGTTAAGTATTTGAACTACCCTGATAGCTTTGGTGTTTCTCCGTACATTGTAAAACTTTGTCTTTTTCTTTTGACAACAAAAGATCCAGCATCAGCCCTGTTCTGCTCTTTGAAGGGTCCCACTGTCTTATTGCAGTTGGACCCACTCCCATCACCACATTTGCCACAGATGACCTTGGAGAAGGTTTGCTGTATCTTATGACATACTACTACACCCTACATCTTACCTATCCTAAATGGCAACTCTGCAGATCAGGGAAATATTTTACTGCTAATATTCATAATCATCATCATTACCATTGCATTAATTATCATTTCATCAAAGCATTTATTGAAGCTGTTGGCCTTACGTTGAAACTTGTATTACAGGTGCAGCTATAATCATTTTCTACACACCTTGCATTTGTGCTTATTCGCAGCAGAGACAGACACAGAGACTGCCAAGACAGCAACTGGGGTGAAGTGTCATGGCGTTTGGGCTCCGACTAGTCACCTCGAGAGGATGGATCCCATAAACACAGCAATAACCATGAAGGGGTTGGCGAAAATCCAGGAATCAACCAGAAGAGGGGGACCCAGAAAAGAAGCACAGACCACTAGAGATTCACCAGTGTAAGGGGTATCTCACCGGTGTCAGTGGGTTCAGTGGTGAGGGAGGAGTGCTGATTGAGCTCAGCTCGCACTCTCATTCTCTCCAGCCACTGACCAACTTTAGGCTCACTGATACTTTTGTGTGTGACCAACCTCAAGCATGAAGTGTTCTCAAGTGGGAGCTGGCGTCTTACTACTCGACCACCTCGAACACCTGAGGTTGTTGTCTCATTCCCTGAGCCAGAGGACGGCTACAGAGGGTCAGAGCGAGGGCAGTGGACCTGGGAACAGTGACCCGGGCCCATGATGCCATTGTTGAACATGGAAGCAGCCGAGCAGGCCGAGGAGTGACGCAACGCAACGTATGGTGGCCTCTTGTGGTCAAGAGGTCAAGAGAGGGAGTGTGGAGATCAGGGAAATATTTTACTGCTAATATTCATAATCATCATCATTACCATTGCATTAATTATCATTTCATCAAAGCATTTATTGAAGCTGTTGGCCTTAAGTTAAAACTTGTATTACAGGTGCAGCTATAATCATTTTCTACACACCTTGCATTTGTGCTTATTTAAAGAGTTGAAGCTCAGTCAGTTAATTGAGGGTCGTAAGCTTTGTTTGGCGCTATGTCCAGACAATCTATTGTGTACGTGACTTTGAGCTATGAAAAGATGGCCTACACGCTTACAAAGCACATATACCACGTTATACATTATTATCTTTTATTTGTTTATATCCTTTTTATTAAGCTTTCGGTAGTGGCATTTGATTAGAACATTTATTCAACATATTACATATATAGTTTCAGTTAGGTTATTGCACACATGAGAGTTTGCCTCTGTCCTCACAGACAGAGTGCATTTTGAGGTCGAGACACACACACACACACATAAACAGTAGTTAGACTCATGTTTATGTAACAGTTCAAATAATAGTTTGCAAAAGCTTGTGACTGCAAAATTATGTCTGCATGAGGGACAGTTTGTTCTAGGGGATAAGCGAGAGTTAGAAGATTAACAGGAGGCACCTGGCCTCGAGATGGAGAAGAGGTCCTTTCTAAATGTGTCAAAAGTCGTCAACAGAACACGTGTGGTTTTGAAACTTATGTGTGTATTGTATCTGCTTGACGCATGAGGGGGCGTCTAACCCTGATGTTATAAAAACAACTGCTTGTGTAGTCTTGGGCGGAGATCGATGCTGACTGTGTGCAGTGTTCATCTCCCCACGCGTGTGTTCATTAAAAATCATTGTTTGACCGACTCTTCTGGACCATTGTTGTTTTTGTACCCATCCTCAATATCTGAACCCGTAACAGACATTACTGGATATTCTTGTGTAATTGCTACAGAATAATTAATGTTATACTTTGTTATTGCTACAGAAGAATATTTATTTTATTATTTTACATTTACAATTTTTTTCCCCCGGGGACCCTGTGACACCCCATTGAAGAGCCATAGGCTGGATCTCTTAAGATCTCACTGTTGGGTTTGTAAGGCCATGCTACTCCTAAATTTCTCTTGTTCAAAGAGAAGATATAAAACAAAGTTCTAAGCTAATCGACCTTAGTGTTCTCCTTTTTTAAAAAAAAAAAAGAATCGATAAAGAATCGAATCGTTAAACAGAATTGAAAATGGAATCGTGAAAATCTTATCAATACCCATCCCTAACAACGCATTTTAATTTCTTAAGAGATTTTTCATCACTATCGCATCACCATCACCAGGCAACATCTCTGATTGGAGTAGGTGACACTCGGAGGGATCATTTAATGTGGAAGAAGAGTTACATGAGCCTCAGAAAGCCCAATTTCACTGAGACAGCTCATGACCACCAAAAACATGCAGTGGAGAACTAGCAGTCATGGATGGGCCTCCCCAGAGCCCTACCTCAATATTATTGAAGCAGTGTGGAATGGTCCACACAAAGAAGAGCTTTGTCCTTCAAGAAGCTAGGAGAGCTGTTCCTGAAGACTACTTAAAGAGATGACAGAAAGCTGCCTCGGCTGAAGAATAAAGGTGCTCACACCAAATACTGACTATGACCCAGTAAAGAACTGAGGGGTGACACAAGACCTCTGCACGGTACTGCAGGACAGATTCTATGTAGCTCACCATAGTTCAACTCACTTGACATCCTGAATGATCTGCCGGGTTCATTCTGCTGGGACCTCCTCCTGCTGTAAACTAAGGCAATCAAGCCCAAGCCGGCCGTGGCCCCGACAGCCAGCCCGACTAAGGCGTTCCTCCCGAGCAGCACGCTCATGACTATGTGACTGGTGTGATTCTGCGTTGTGCCTCTCCCACAATGACCTGTAGACCTTCCCTGAACTCAGCTACCTCTGAACGTAGAGACGCCACGCAGCTTTGCACTTGGTCCAGCTGGTTTCTGAGCTCCAGTTGGGAAAACGTTTATTTACACAATCACCAGGTGCAGATATATACATTGAATCCATGGCAACCATGTAGCTCATGGTTCTCCTGGGCAGCTGAGGTCAGTGCCAGCCTACCCTGGGTATCCAGCGTGTCACCCAGCAGCGCTCCTCCATCCGCCCGGGCCGCTGGCCGTGTCTCCAGCACAACGCTCTGGGACCTCCTCCTGCTGTAAACTAAGGCAATCAAGCCCAAGCCGGCCGTGGCCCCGACAGCCAGCCCGACTAAGGCGTTCCTCCCGAGCAGCACGCTCATGACTATGTGACTGGTGTGATTCTGCGTTGTGCCTCTCCCACAATGACCTGTAGACCTTCCCTGAGCTCAGCTACCTCTGAACGTAGAGACGCCACGCAGCTTTGCACTTGGTCCAGCTGGTTTCTGAGCTCCAGTTGGGAAAACAACATTTATTTACACAATCACCAGGTGCAGATATATACATTGAATCCATGGCAACCATGTAGCTCATGGTTCTCCTGGGCAGCTGAGGTCAGTGCCAGCCTACCCTGGGCATCCAGCGTGTCACCCAGCAGCGCTCCTCCATCCGCCCGGGCCGCTGGCCGTGTCTCCAGCACAACGCTCTGGGACCTCCTCCTGCTGTAAACTAAGGCAATCAAGCCCAAGCCGGCCGTGGCCCCGACAGCCAGCCCGACTAAGGCGTTCCTCCCGAGCAGCACGCTCATGACTATGTGACTGGTGTGATTCTGCGTTGTGCCTCTCCCACAATGACCTGTAGACCTTCCCTGAGCTCAGCTACCTCTGAACGTAGAGACGCCACGCAGCTTTGCACTTGGTCCAGCTGGTTTCTGAGCTCCAGTTGGGAAAACAACGTTTATTTACACAATCACCAGGTGCAGATATATACATTGAATCCATGGCAACCATGTAGCTCATGGTTCTCCTGGGCAGCTGAGGTCAGTGCCAGCCTACCCTGGGCATCCAGCGTGTCACCCAGCAGCGCTCCTCCATCCCCCCGGGCTGCTGGCCGTGTCTCCAGCACAACGCTCTGGGACCTCCTCCTGCTGTAAACTAAGGCAATCAAGCCCAAGCCGGCCGTGGCCCCGACAGCCAGCCCGACTAAGGCGTTCCTCCCGAGCAGCACACTATGTGACTGGTGTGATTCTGCGTTGTGCCTCTCCCACAATGACCTGTGGACCTTCCCTGAGCTCAGCTACCTCTGAACGTAGAGACGCCACGCAGCTTAGCACTTGGTCCAGCTGGTTTCTGAGCTCCAGTTGGGAAAACAACGTTTATTTACACAATCACCAGGTGCAGATATATACAGTGAGGGGAACGGGGGTCCTAGGTCCGAAAGGGAGGTCCGAGATTGGAGATTGGAGTCACACACACGCTAGTTCTTCTTCCTTACAGCAGTTGAAATAACAGGTTAGTCACGGGACCGGGGAAAACTGTGCACAGGGGAAAATAAGGTTACACAGAGATCGCAGCAAGTTTACAAAGCTTAAGGATTCGAGGCAGAGGTTCACTGACGTGTCTACCATAATCATCCAACGGTGAGGCTGTCTGCGTCCCGGCCTTAAGAGTCCAACCTGTAATCAGAGCCTGATGAGATGCAGGTGTGTGCCAAGTGCGGGAGCCTGCAGTGAGCTCCGCCCTGGCAGGGAGGAAAGAGGAGAATGTACACAAAACACATGTGGCCTAGTGGAGCTGGCCGGGCAGACACGGTGACCATGACAATATATATGTCAGTTTGTTTATATATGTTTGTGCTAAGGTCATAGTGGTCAAAGTCAGATGGAAGTACTTCCCGGAAGCGCCGCTTGCATTGTGCTTTGCTGCAATTTGCTCGCAGCAAATTCGTCCACAGCGCAAGCCAAAGTGTTGTTGTTGTGAGAAGGGGGCTTTATAGTGACCTATTTTTAGAGGTGCTGCTGCTTTGAGAGGCAGGTGCCAGAATGTGGTGCTTACATCTGTAAATGTAATTAGGGCTGCTCAATTAATCGAATTTTCGATCTCGATTATGATCTGGGCTTTCAACGATCATTAAAAATGACTGAGCCGATTATTAGCACCTCCCTCGTGCTTTACTCTCGCGAGGTGGCAAATCGAGCGCACCTCTCTGCGTTTCAAACACGCGTCACATCAATTAAGAGTACCCGCGGAAAGCTAAGCAGACGTTATTTGGAGAGGAGAGGATAATGGCTTCTAAAGAAAGAGTGCCGTTGGTTGAAAAGCGAGGTAAAACTACTTCAGTTGTGTGGAAACATTATGGGTTCGCGGAGTCAGACGTGGATCAAGTCGATATAGTGTGTAAACTTTGCTACGGTGTTGTAGCTGCACCACAGGGCAAGACTACAAATTTATTCAATCATTTGAAGACCGCTCACAAAGTGACATATGACCAAACAATGAAGGAGCATAGAGAAAAACTCTCAACAACACCTGCTTCATCCTCACAGACTTCCATTCACGCTACCCTGTACAACGCGACTAAATATCCCACCAGCTCCCAGAGACACAAGGAAATAACAAACGCGGTAACGTTTTTCCTCGCCAAAGACCACTGCTCAATTAACACAGTGAACAACCCCGGCTTTAAGAAACTAATCAACACTTTGGACAAACGGTATAACTTGCCATCTCGTCACTATTTTAGTCGAGTGGCGATTCCCGCTTTATATGGTGAGTGTCATGATGGTGTCGCAAAGGAAGTGGCTACAGCCCAATATTTTGCCACCACAACGGACCTGTGGTCAAGCCGCACCATGGAGCCGTATCTGAGCTTCACGGTACATTTCATTGACATGGATTTCAACATGAAAACGAAATGTCTCCAGACATCATTTTTCCCAGAAGACCACACAGGGCAGAACATAGCTGCAGGTCTGAAACAAGCACTGGCTACGTGGGATCTGGAGGAGAGTAAACTCGTCTGTATAACCACAGACAACGCTGCAAATGTCATACTGGCTGCAGAACTGAATGGCTGGATGAGGCTCCAGTGCTTTGGGCACAGATTACATTTGGCCATAGGTGAGTAGGCCTAATTCCTACTGAATATGATGCATAATGTGATTTTCTTTCAATAATTATACAACATAATGCTTCGAATGAATATAATATATACAAAACGATTTAAATTCAGAGATACTTTTATTCATTCTCACAGTCATACACATTTTCTATGAATTATACAAACACATAAATAAGCTACCATCACTTTTTCTTATTCATTCACACTCAAGGAAATGAAAATCATCATCCTGCTAATGCTTGTTTATATTTTTTATGTTTTTATAGAAAGAGCCATGAAAGATCACAGGATTGAGCGTGCAGTGGGGGTCTGCAAAAAAGTGGTCAGCACCTTTTCGTTCAGTTGGAAAAAAAAGAGAGAGCTGAAAAAGGCACAGATAGACCTCAAACTGCCAGACCACTCCTTAAAGACTGAATGTCCAACCAGATGGGGATCTAGGCAGGCCATGGTTTCCAGAGTCCTTGAGCAGCAGAAGGCCATTGCCCATGTCCTCTCCCAAGACAAAGGAACCAGGCACCTCATCCCCTCGTGGCAGGACATTGATGTCCTTGAGGCCATCAACAAGACCCTGGGACCTTTGGTTGAATTCACTGATGCACTTTCTGGAGAGAAATATGTCAGTGTGTCTTTTATAAAACCAACACTCCACCTATTTAACAACTCAATCTTGGCTGAGCAAGATGATGACACAGACCTCTCAAAATGCATCAAGAGGAGAATACTGGAGTACCTAAATGAAAAGTATGGTGACTCACCAACACAAGAGTTGCTTGACATGGCCACTGTCCTGGACCCAAGGTTCAAACTGAGATATGTAAGCGAGTTCAGCCAAGAGACAATAAAAGCCAGACTGACAATGGAAATGAAGTCCATCATGGTATTTATAAAGATACTAAACATCTATCTATCTATCTATCTATCTATCTATCTATCTATCTATCTATCTATCATAGTAATTATTTAAGGATTGTATTTTAGAATGCCAAACCTGAGACAGATAAAACTGGTTCCTCATTCTGTGTTGCTGTCATTTTATGTTTGTCCCATTAAAGGAGGCTGCAGTGATGGGGACACCCGTTGGTAACACGGAGGTTGCTGATGATGGTGCATCAAACCAAAAGAAGAGGAAAAAGGGCCTAAGCAGCTTCTTTAAGGCCCCTCACAGCACAGCTCCAGGTGCAGAACATGCTCGTCAACTGGACCAGGCCATAGCTTTTGAGCTTCAGGCCTACCTCCAGGCAGGGACCCTGGACACAGAGGAAGACCCACTGGGGTGGTGGAAGCTATCACAGAACCTCTTCCCACGACTCTCCATCCTGGCAAAGAAATATCTTTGCATCCCAGCCACAAGTGTCTCATCAGAAAGGGTCTTCAGCACTGGTGGAAATGTTGTCAACTGCCTGCGTGCATCCCTGAAGCCTGATCATGTCAATAGGCTGGTGTTTTTGGCTAAAAACCTTTGAAAGGTTGCAGGAACCATGTTTTGTTGAGCCATTTTGAGATTGTATGGGACTCGAGCCTACTAGTTTTTATTTATTTCTTATAAAAGGTACTACTTTCAGTGTTTAATTTTATTTTTGTTCAGGCAGCAACTTTAGTTAACATACCTCAATGTCAGTTTGATGCAATTGTGCATTTTGTGGCTACACAGCTTGCCTTGATGTTTGGTTATTTGTATGCATAAATATTATGCAGTAGTTTAAAGTTGAAACATTAATGTTTACATTTTTTATTTATTTTTTATATTGCAAACATTTGCACAGTTATCATTATTTGCACACCATTTTATATTATTTTTTGACAATCTTTAAAGCAATTATTTAATACATTGTTATTGTTAAATAAATATCGTGAAATAATCGAGATCTCAATTTCATTGAAAATAATCGTGATTATCATTTTTGCCATAATCGAGCAGCCCTAAATGTAATTAAGTAAAGCAATTAAGCAATAAATCACCAAAAACATTGCCAGTAACAATATTTTTGTCAATAATCCATTAGCTGTTCACATATCTTTATTTAACATGTGTTTGTCTACAATGATTGCAATATATTAATAATTATTTAACTGGAGAAATATTTCTTTACCAGATTTCCATCAGAACCAAAAGTTCAGTAATGGGAACAGGCTGTAAACACTTTATATCCACCAAAGTTACTGAAAACATGACATTTGTGGCACAAAAAAGGGCGCAAAAGTATTTATGCTAGTAGTAGTGGTAAGAAGGCAGTTTGATTCATGTTAAATCATAAAGATCTTCATGAATGTCTTTCTATAACAACATGAATGAGTAACACTACTGACTTGTTCTTCATTCATGATGTGTCCTTATAAAAAAAATCACAACATATGGCATCAAAAGCTCGCTTTACTCTCTGAACAGTTCAGTCTGATCCGCTGGTGCCACTGGTGCCACTGGTGACTGGTTCCACTCATTGTGTCTTGAATACCATGAGGTTATGAAATCCCTTCTCAGACTTTGTCACACTTGCATGTGCCAAACTCCACATTTTGCCTCTTTCTGTTGGGTTCGCAGCTCCTCTGGGAGACTCAACATGTCACCAAGCTATTCTTGGAGTGTAGTCTCCTGCTCACACACACATGGTGTTCACATCAGTGTCTGTGCCAAGAAGACATGATCAGTGTTGTCACATTCAGGGATGAATTGAAGGGCTGATAGACTGAGTGAATGTTTGGATCATTAGCTATCATAACTAATGACAGATCTGTTGTGTAATTATTACTCATTTTAAGATTCATTCCAACTGTAACTTTCTAACAACACAGTGGAAAATTGATAAGAAAATTACTTCCTGGATAAAAGATTACTATCATCGTATTTAAGCTTCTGTACAGTAAATTATTATAAGAGAGATTATAGGCCACTACAAAGCATTTCTGTTGAATTGAATATTTTCATATCAAACAAGCAAATTCAAAGCCTGCAAATATTGTAATTCTATCTGGATTCACTGGACACGAACAGCAGAGAAATAAAGAACCAACATATTTGATGAAATTAGAAATGTAAGTCTTCAAAAAGTGATGTGATCAAGTACAAATGAACCAGCATATACAACAGACACACACCTACACATATTTATGCAGACACACACAAATGTCCCAGCATGTGTTACAGTAATGGGCAAGTGGATTCCCCAAGAACCCAGTCTAACACATGATGTAATATGTCATGTGTTGTTCTTCTGAGGGTATTTTTATTATGTCCTAATAGCTGGGATGGGCTCCAACCAAACCACTAACCTGAATTGGATAAGTGGAAGAAAATGGTTGTAAATGGATGGACTGATGTCCTGATATGAAAACTTTGAAACTGAGGTTGTACTTTTGATACACCACAGTTTTTAAAAGGAATTATACATCAAGCAAATATTACACACATAATGAGAACTGAAAACACTTACCACTCCTTACTTCAAATAACATTAACTTAGAGCACCAGGACAAGGACAAAAATGGTCATCATTTTATAGTTTTACCATCAACACTGCTTTAGTCTGTCGCTTAGTATTGAGATCTCAAGTCCATTTTTTCCCCACAGGAGGCGCAGTTTTCTAACTGGCTAACAAAACACAATATTTCCTAAAATACCTACTTATATACCTACCTATATACAATATATAGAAGTAGAGGTAGAGAGAGTAATAAGCCAGGAGTTAAACGATATTCATTGTTTTGAATTATAAACAAGAAATTTAATTATAGATATTTTAATTATAAATTCCACAAACATTTTGAAAGAAAGAGAATCACATACAGAAATTTCCTGCTTTGAGACATTTGACCATATTTACTGGTTAATAAATGTGTCTGTGACTCAAATACTGGTGATATTTTATGACTTCATAACAGTGACAAAGTGGAACATTTGAACAAGTACAGATAAACAGGACTAGACCATAAAATTCATATTTGATCACTGGTTGCATACTTCATCAGTCACGTAGTTAGAAGTGCACACTTGGCACAAAATAGGAGAGAAGGATTCCAACTGCGCTGTTAATCTCGCTATAACACGGCTAGCCATGCTGTACTAGTTGTATTCACGAGGAAACTGGTTAGCTTTCTCTCTCTTCTTCGCTTCTGCCTTTAAATATACATAACACAAGCGTGAGGAGGTGCTTAGGTGCTGTCACTGCTTGTATATTGTGAATATATGTACTCTTATTTCAGTATATTCAGGCTTTGTAGCTAACAGGGTTTTTTTTAATTGTTTTACCTTTTTTCGTAGCCATTAAGGCATAGTTTTGAAACAGGAGATGCTTGATGAATGAAGATGCATTAACTCTAGTGGTAGTTCACAAACAACACGAACTTGAGCTTTCAAAATTCCTTAATAATAATAAGGATCTCTGAAATACCCCGATCGCGCCAACAGCACATGACGAGGTGGCCGAGTGGTTAAGGCGATGGACTGCTAATCCATTGTGCTCTGCACGCGTGGGTTCGAATCCCATCCTCGTCGGTCTCATTTTAGGGAGGAGATAGGTTCGCATCGAAAGGTCCGGGGTTCAAATCCACCGAACGGCTACCCCGAGGTACGTCTGAGCAAGGTACAATCCCTACACACTGCTCCCTGGGCGCTGGGTTGGTGGCTGCCCACTGCCTCAATGGGTTAAATGCAGAGCGTAATTTCCTACCTACAGGGGATTAATAAAGTATACAAAAAAGTTGCCCGTTAATACCAGCAGTTTGTTAGTTATGTTTATGTAAAGTGGTCTAAACGGGACAAGTAAATGCATCTGAATAAATTGTACAAAGTAAGCTCATCAGTTTATTTTCATTCATGTCAGTAACAGCCAGTGATGGGAATAACGGCGTTACAAGTAACGGCGTTACTAACGGCGTTATTTTTTTCAGTAACGAGTAATCTGACTAATTACTATTCCTATCGTTACAACGGCGTTACAGTTACTAACAAGGCAACGCGGTCCGTTACCATTTTTCAACAGACGGTTGAAGCTGTGTTCATCTTACCGCATCTTATATCAGTCACACGGAAGTAGCTGACTACGTAAGTAATCTGGACGCTACAGCTTTAAGCAGGTGCGCGCTCCCGCGGCGGTCAATCACAATCACTGTCTAGCACAACACCTGGAGCTAAGGGGGCAAAACAATCACATGAGTGCTGCTGTTTGACTGAGGAAGAATAAAGTAGTCGTGGTAAGCCAATCACATGACCACTTAAAGACAAAGCAACAAGGTGATATATACCAGTTTTTAAATTGTGTCGATAGGCCACGTAAAACCAGAGTCATGATAAACAATATATACGCGGCGTTTTTTCCTCAATAGTTTTGCCACGTTAGCGCTAGCAAGCACTCTCTGCTTATGAGCAAAAAACAAAACAAAACAGGGGAAGTTTTAGGAGTGACGGCGAGAGAGAGAGAGAGAGAGAGAGAGAGAAAGCGAGAGCGAGTTTTGAGATGTGAGATTTGTGACGTTTAGCGTGTTTGGAGTGTGTAGTTAATGTGTTGTCTTGTGTAGTTAGTGTGTAGTGTTGTGGATAGTTTTGTGTTGTGTGTCAGAACAATGAGGCGACTGCTGTCTCCAGGTAGAAACAGCAGTGATACACCTGCTGCTGTCAGATCTGCAGGTATCAGGCTGTGATCTTCTCCTTTATAGTGGACAGAAATAATTTTTTTGGAGTGGCACAAATAATTTGTGTGGCATCTTATTGAATGCAGAACAGCTGATTGTTCTGTAAATAGTTTGAAATGGTTATTTAAAAAAGGGTAAAAGGTAAATGGCTGCAAATAACTTTGTTGTTTGCAAAACTTGTGCATAGGATTTTAAAATTGACAATTAATATTTGCATTTGAAGTTATGAAATATGATTCATTAAACATGTTTATGGTTGTTACAGTAAAAATATAACTTTTTATACTCTGATTTTATGGTTTTTGTCTGATTTTAGATCAATTGTGTTAATACAGTATGTCAAAATGAAAACATAACTGTAAATTCAGGCACGTGAGGTTGTGCTGAAAAGGATGATACCAAACAAGGCAAAGTAAATAGTTTTTAAAGGTAAAATGTGGAGGGAAAATCAAATGTAGTAAAAAATGGCCAATTATACCCTGGACCCCAAAAGGTTAAACTTTTTTTTTTAAAGTAACGCAATAGTTACTTTTCAAGTAATTAATTACTTTTAGAATACTGTAACTCAGTTAATAACTCAGTTACTTTTTTGAAGAAGTAAGTAGTAACTATAATTGAATTACTTTTTCAAAGTAACTTGCCCAACACTGATGGTAATGTTCAATGTTAAATGAATATAAGATTAAATAACTGCATTTTTAGTAGAGAAATACACACATATCGCTCGTTAATAAGTATGCCAAAGTCCTTTACCTGGATAGTCGTACAGTAATGCTTCTGCAATTGGAGTGAAAATTAGCTGTCGCACCAAAATCTCAAAAATTAAGAGCATAATTCTGATGTTGAATTTGTTTTACCCCTATCCCCATATCTGGATTTATTTCTGTTCTTCTGCTTTTGAAAAAAAAATATATATATATATATATATATATATATATATATATACATACATACATATATATATATCTCAAATGGTTTAATTGGATGCATTTAGGTTAGAGGGCAACAAAAGGCTTGAAACGTATGAGGTACTAGAAAGGAACAGCTGGAGGAAAATTTAGCAACTAATGAGGTTATTTGGCAAGACCATTGGGCATAAAAAGAGCATTTAGAAGACGGAATTTCACCAGTCTGCAAAACACTGCCCCTACAAATTGTTGAATAATATCAGAATCATGTTCCTCAATATAAAACTTTGAAGGGTTTAAATATCTCATCATCTACAGTACATAATATCATCAACAGATCAGGGAATTGGGAAAAATCTCTGTGTGCAAGGGACAATGCTGAAAATCAATATAGCATCTTTGGACCCTCAGGTGGCAATGCTTTAAAAACAGGAAAGAATCTGTCATGGAAATCACAGCATGTGCTCAGGAACACTTCCAGAAATCACATGTTAAAGCTCTATCAGGCAAAGAAGAAGCCATAATAAACATTTTGTTTTTTTTATGTTCTATTTTTAATTAGGTGTGCTTTATGTGACTGCATTCCATTTTTATTCTTCCCAGTGTCCCAACTTTATGGAAATGTGATTGTACACAATCAGAGCTTTTTCACATTGTCTTTAAATCAAACACCAAACCACACTAACACACATCTGCTTCTGAGTTAACCCTGCATTCTTGTGTTCTCAGCAGGTGCAGAAGGAGACGTCTGTGATGGCTCCATGGATGTAAAATAAACACGAGCCAACATGCTTGGCATGCCCGAGCTCATCTGACACTAGACTAAATCCGACGCATAGACTTTCATAACTGACATGTACAGTAACTGTATCTGGATACCTGCTCCCACAACAGGAGGAAAGGCAGATGGTTTCTCCTGGTGCATCTGTTATTAATTTGTAAAATAAATACATACATGAAGTATATACTAAATAAAAAGTCAGAATTTAACTGACAAGTTCTTCTTTGTATTATTATTAGCAGTAGAAGCTAACAGTAAAAGACAGTGATTTAACAGTTTTGTCAGGTGTGGTGGAGAGGACACAAATGACCAAGGCAGGGAAATAAACAGCAAAAGGAAAGCCTTTATTGGGCTAAGGAAAAATCCATAGTACACAAAATCCAAAACCTACACTTGAGGGAAACCAGAAGTATGAATAATGAGCAGCAGACCAACAGATAGGGGACAGGCAGGCACCGGGGTGGGCAGATAATCACAAAGGACAGACAGGAGGAATAGGGAAAGAAGACTTGTGGGAAGGAATAAGGAGGGAAGGCAAAGGCACTGTCAGCTGCATTTTCCAAGTGGTCCAAACAGTGGATTTAAATTGGCACAGTTTTTAGATGGGATGCCCATCCTGATGTAACCCAACTCATTTATCTGGGCTTAAGAAGAACACTAGGAATGCACTAACCTGAGGCTGGGTTTATGTCAGTTTGAAGATGGCATTTGATTGAGAGAAATGTAAAATGTAAAATACAAGCTTAATAGCTGACTGCTAATAAAGGAGTAATCATAACACGCAAATACATATCACTATACTAATATTTCATTAAAGAGCACAATCATTTGCCCACTAAAGTTAAGTTTATGTTGGAATGACTACAAGATGAACAGAATACGCAATGAATAATAGATTTTCTTTTGCTTTTTTGGGGGATTGCTGAATCGTTGTGGGTTATAATAAGTTTCTGCCTGGATGCTGGCTACCCCAAGGCTGAACCTGTAATCCTGTTGTCTTCTAGTTAGCTTTGAGGGCAGCGATCTGAAAAGACAGTTAACCAATTCCTGGAGCTTTTCAATTTATCAGTTTACCAGAGTGTAAAAAGCCAATCAAAGTGTCACGGACAGACACAGACTCAGCAGCAACAAGCCAATACTGTATGAAGCAATGACAGCAGAGTTCCTGAAAGTGATGCGGCCCTCTACTGCAGGGAACACGCGCTTCATGTCGGAGATGTACTTGGAAAAAACGGTAATGTCTAAGTCACCTGCAAGAAAAGGCAAAAAAAAATAAATCTCAAAGTGGCATTAAATGAATCAATATTACATCATTAAAATATATAAATAACATCTTCATGATGCTCGATTCTCAATTTCAAGAGTGATTTTTGTAAAATTAAAAAAAACTGCAGAAACATATTTAAAAGATTTAAACATCCCTGCTGGAGAGAATCCCAAGAGTAAAGACTGAGAACTAAAGAGTTTACAGTTACAGCAGGCTTTGATTTGTTGTTCATTTCTGTCTCTGAATAATGGGTGGGAAAAAAAGTTTAAAAAAAACAACAACAAAAAACAAACAAACAAACAACCTCTGTGTGAAATTGTGCCACAGTTAATATGAGTTCTTCAACCATCCTCAAAAACAATGGATTTCTATGTCACTCAGCAGATCATCAGCTTTTCAGGCTCAGCATCTCAGAATCATAAGTGTTAATACAAAGCGCTACGGCAAAACTGTCCAATGGTTGTTTCAGCATTTCGATGTGCCGGAGTGCCAGAAACCCTTAAAGCAATGCTGGGAATGAAAATGTCACAAGCCACATCCTGCTATTCTTTTCTTCTTTAGTGCGGCCTTGAAGATAAGAATAACTTTTCCACCATACCACTACAGAGATATTTTACTGTAACGTGTGTTGTCAAGTTTAAAAACAAGTGCAGGAATTTGAGTCACAGAGTAAACTCTTAAGAGCAGATGTTATATGGCTGCGTTCCCATGTGTGGTCCATATGTTGTTTTTCCCCATTTCCATGCGTTTCACAGACAAGTGCGCCACAGTTAATTCTCAGTGTCCGCTCGTAAAATGTTTCTCACTTTAGGCATTATTAGATGAATTCATCCATTTTAACATGGACAGGATGTTAGAATTTCACTTTAGACAATCCAGTTAATTCATGAAAAGCACTGTCTAGCTCCTTCCTGTGATGTTTTATTTAAAAAAACATTAATGGTCATGACTCAGGTTGGATTCCACCAGGGAGAAAAAAAGCAAGGGACACTCTCTGACAGCGAGTGTCAATAATGTTAATGTGGTTATGTTAGTAATACACCGAGTGCTAATATAACAGCTTTAAGATGCATTTGTAGATATTATTACGTGTTTTACCATCTTTATGGTGCTAGCTTAAAGTTACAGCGTAAACGTTAGCTTATATTGTAGTAAAGCTGTTACTGTTTACGACTCGACACCGCCTCCTACCATTGTGCAAAAATGAAGCCAAAATATCCCGCTTTTGGAGGCTGCCATCTTGCAAATTTGGAGCCAGAGTCTGCGCAGTAGTGACTTGAGGTGGAGCGACTGTGTAACGCTCCCACCCACACGCCCCCCTACACTTTTTACTTTTTTTAAGCTGATTCTTCTGTCCTCACACACTCAGGATCTGAAGTTCTCTTACATTTTTTCAGTATTACAGTACACTACAGTACTTTAATCCATAGTTCCTGATTAATGAGGAGTTACTGAAGTACAAGCTTTTAAAATAGATGTTACTGTCTTTACAGATGTGGCAAGAGACTGAAAACATGCTTTTGTTTGCACATATTTAATATTCAGCTCTGCACAGGCGCTGAAGCAGGGTGCAGCCTGTTGCTTTTACAGTATAATACCTGTAATAAAAGTACAGTAACAGTAATTAGTGACTGAGTAACCCGGGGCGTTTCTCTTTATTTCTTTAGTAAATTCATTCACCTGCACAGATTAGCTAAACCATAGGTGTCAAACTCTGGCCCGCGGGCCAAATTTGGCCCGCAGCCTAATTACATTTGGCCCGCGAAGCCATACCAAATTACTATTAGAGCTGGGCTACTGGTATTATACAGCTAATATATATATTGTTTAGTATTAAGCTTTGCTTGTTCCATATTCAGTTTTTCAGCAAAACATGTTTGAGTCCATAAGAAAACATTCATTCTTATATCTAGAGGAAGATTTTTTTTTTCAATAAATATTAATGTTAGCCCGCGACTTTGTTCCAGTTTTTAATTTTGGCCCACTGTGTATTTGAGTTTGACACCCCTGAACTAAACGAACCCTGACCTCAGTGCTCATTTTAGCTAGCTAGGTCTCAGGACCTAGCTAAGGATGGTAGTTACGGATTAGCTTACAAACACGTTTAACTTACCGAAAAAGTGCAGCGGGGCCTCGGGTCCTTCTGTCAGCTAGTCCAGTTTACTGAAGAACACCTCACAGGGCTCTAGAGTGCGACCAATTTAGTCGCAAATGCGACCAAATTTTTCAGTGGTGCGACTAAAAAAAAATATTTGGTCGCACCGGTGCGACCAAATATTTTCGGGTAACAAAAAAAAAAAATCTCTGCAACTCTCCGTGTGGTCAACAACAGACACACATTATGCCCTATCGTGGACTAAACCAATCAGAGATACTCAGGGGCGGGACCTCTCTGATTGGCCGTGGTCCAGTTGGAAGTGCAGGTAGAAGAGAGAGGTGAGTAGCTTGAATAAGGCGATATCAATTCATTAACGGATTCCACACAAAGACGTAAACACAGAGCGGACCCGACGCATCAGAATCAGCTTTGTCTTTCTCGGCTTTCTCACCCGACGGCCCGTAAACGGACACGCTGTCGGAGCTCACCGAGCCCACCGTCCGCGCTGTGTTTCCGTCTTTTTTGCGCTGATTCTGAGCTGCAGGTTTTGTCTCTCTCCAACCAAAATTCGCCGAGCCAGCAGCCAAAGAAGCAGCAAACTACGCTTCACATTTGATCAATGTCGTCATGAATTCCCTCTTACTTTTGCTGTTTTGCTTCCATCACGATAAAAATCACACTTCATGCACAGCTCTCTCTCTCGCTCTCTCTGTACTTCAAGAACAGTTTCCCGTCTCAAATCTCTGTTTTCTGCATTATCCATTCGCTTATTACCCACCAGTCTACCGTTGTTTACAGCGCTGTCGGCCGCTGTCTTTTTCTTTTCTTTTTCTTTTTTTCACTTAAATGACCTCGGACAAGAAAGCCTAGTTTCTGCTGTTCAATACTGAAGAAATGTAAACTTTTTAAAATTGTGCAAAATTACAGAATATTGCAGAATATTTTTAAGGTCATCTGCTATAAAAAGCCAGGCCAGAAAAATCTCCTTCATGTTTTTCTGTGTTTTATTCTCAGTTACTTTCACACAAAGACATCTGCTGTGATGTTCACAATTCTGATGAAGTCTCACATGTATCAGTACTGATAAATGATCAGAATTATAATATTTCTGACTGTCTGAGGCTAAATTGAATCGAATCAGGTCTTTGAGAACCGGAATCAAATGGATTATAGAAATCAGTGATGATACCCAGCCCTAGTGATCAGCCTAGGCCTGACAGAAGTTGATGTAGCTGTGGGTAATAAGAAAAGATGAAAAAAACTATTGATAACTTTTTTTGTTAAGTTAAGGCCTGATCCGTCTGAAATTCATAGCCAGTGCTCTGACACAAAGCCGTCAATTTTGAATGCTGAAAAAGCACAGTGTATCCAGAAAACACATTATATGCTGTGATAAATGCACTGCCCAAGTGTCCCCTCTCCCCACTGCCTTTCAGCAGCAGGCAGCAGCAAACAGGTCGTCAGAGGAGGCGAGATGATGATTAAGTTTAACATTTTCTACAATACTGACAAAGCACTTTAAGCACAAGTTTGTTAGTTAATAATTTAGAAATGAATATTGTCTGTATGGACTTCCCCCCCAAAGAAAGTGCACATGTAAAACTGCGGTGTTAAGCGATGCAGTTGAAAAATTTGAGTGCGCCTAACTTTTGTGCCGGTATGCCTAAATTTTTAAAGTTAGGCGCACCGGTGCGCCCATGTCAAAAAGTTAGTCTAGAGCCTTGCCTCAGGCTGTCAGGTTAAAACACTCGGTCATGTTTTCGTAGCGCAAATGCTGGCCCTCCTCTCAGAGCCTACCTACGCTCTATCTGCTATTCCCGAACAGAGATACGCAAGTTTCTCCGTGACTGCAGCTGCCAGTCAAAGCTGTTATGATGACGTTTTACCCCAATTTAACATCACCGCGGTAGGAATTAGAATCAAACTTATGGAAAAGGAGACCCCTTGGACATCAATCAGCATGATGAGAACTATTGATAACAAAAGAAAGAAGAAAAAAGAAGAAGAAAGAATCTTCGCATCCGCTAACATGGAGGAGGCGGGGTTTATGACCTATACTGCAGCCAGACACCAGGGGGCGATAGAGACGTTTTTGCTTCATTTTTGGGGTGTTGTCGCGTCGTCCATCTTTTCTACAGCCAATGGTTAGAGCCCCTCCTCATTCTTTTCTTCTTCTTCTTTGGTGCAACCCTATAAATACAGTGTACCCCTTTGGCTTCTCCCCTTTGCTACAATTCCCCTGTGGGAGAGGTGGGTGTCATTTCTTTCCAACACTTTAAAACACACATATAATTCATATTTAGCCACCCTGATGTTTCTGATTGCGATTTTAGTTCAATTATTGTCATTATTAAGACTTTTTGTTAGATGTTATAAGTGTGTTTTAGGCGCCATAAATGTTAGCATGAATATATACTTCTTGCTAGCTTGGAAGTTGTGGTGGGTTGAGCTAACCCTCTTCCCCACTGTTTGTATTTGGTCGTAGGAGCTAGAGCGGGCAAATTATTTACTTGGAGGGCTTTCTTTCTTTTACCTTTTTTATCAGACACAACGCAGAATCACACCGGTCAGTCATGAGCGTGCCGCTGGGGAAGAACCGGTTAGTCGGGCTGGCTGTCGGGGCCACGGCCGGCTTTACAGGCAGATCAGCAGGAGGAGGTCCCAGAGCGTTGTGCTGGAGACACGGCCAGCGGCCCGGGCGGATGGAGGAGCGCTGCTGGGGGACACGCTGGATGCCCAGGGTAGGCTGGCACTGACCTCAGCTGCCCAGGAGAACCATGAGCTACATGGTTGCCATGGATTCAATTTAACATGGCAACGTCACTGAATGTTAAGTATCGCGTCTTTCTTATAGCGGTGATGGCCAGGCTAGTGTTGTTCCAGAAGGGGACGTCTCCATTTTTCAGGATGCTCTGTGTGTAGGACCTTTGCTTAGATTGTAAGGAGACTGCAGTCAACAGGTTTTCTCAAGGGGCTATAATATATAATTTCATCTAAAAAATATAAATGATATATTATAGCCCCTGGCCATATATATATATATATATATATATATATATATATATATATATATATATATATATATATATATATATATATATATATATATATATATATATATATATATATATATATATATATATATATATAGAGATATATATATATATATATATATAGAGATATATATATATATATAGAGATATATATATATAAATAAATAAAATTAGTTTACCAAAATTAGTTTACTTCATTATTAATGTTTCTGCATGCACTGGTCTGTTGCATTAAAGACATTTGTACATATATATATATATATATTAGGGCTGCCACAAACGATTATTTTGATAGTCGACTAGTCACCGATTATTTTTGCGACTAGTCGACTAATCAGATCATGCATCCATTGGACGTAAAACGTACAGCTTATTGCACCAGCATGCATCTGCTCTTATATAACTATCATTAGCTTACAGCTTTAAGTGTTTAAAGTATGTGCTAACTAAAAATAAAGACAAGATGATAGTTTATTAAATTTTAATGAAATTTGCAGATTGTTTCGGTGAAGTTTAATAAACTCCTTGCTATCTAAAATATAACGGGACACCGGAGTATATTCTCGAGCATCTCACACTTCTGATAACCAGCTGTCTGCTTGACGTTTATTCAGCTGTGTAAAAACTATAACTTTAATCTCAGGCAAACCGATTTACTCAGGAACAAATAAAATACTAAAAAAAAGCCAAACAATAACATTTTTAAGTTATCTAAGTGACTTATGCATGTTTAACCTGAGTAGCGAAAGACGGCGGTGGGTTTGAAAACGATTTGCCGGGAGTCCGGTGTTCTCAGCGGCTCTAGTGAGCCTTGCCCCCGGCTAGCTATCGAGCTAGTGGGTAACAGACGTCTCCGAAAACTTCGGAGCGCTTTTGAAAATATGTGGTGTCTTGATAAACTGAGCAGATATTTGAGGTTTACACAGCTACATTCTCGCCTGAAAATATGTTAAACGTTTATTTTGTGACCCAGAAAGAATAATAAGAGTAATATTAAAACTAACTAGCTGCCGCCATTGTTGACAACTGAGCTGGGCTGCGTTATGAATTCTGGGACAGAGCTGCTACTTCTTCTTCTTCGGGGTTTAACGGCAGCTGGCATCCTTGTACATGCAGTGCTGCCATCTTCTGTTTCAGTCCGTTATTACACTCTTAAATCCTGCTACTTATTCCTGCGTCTTTTGGGATCTTACAAAGCTTCAAACGACGCGTCGAGTATTAAATCAGTCGTCGACGATTTTGATAGTCGACGTAATCGTGACTAGTCGACTAATCGTGGCAGCCCTAATATATGTATGTGTATATATATATATATATATATATATATATATATATATATATATATATATATATATATTAGGGCTTTTAAAAACAAGCGCGTTCATGCTCACAGGTGTACACACGGGTGCTCACACACACAAACCACACCCTTTTTGGCTCCTACCTCAAAGCACACTGTGCGCTGTCGATCTTACGTGCTGCACAATAATGTTTAATATTTAGTATTTACTGTTATATTCCCATATATCATCGTGATGTTGTTTATTCTATTGCTCTCGTTTTCTTCTGCTTGTTTTCTTTTTTCATTCTCAACAGGTGAAATTAAAAAAGTATCTACTGTTAGCTAGCTTATTGTGATGGTATTTTCTTTATTATGTTGCTCTTTGTTGTTTATTTTCTCTTCTGGTCTTTTATCTCCATACAGGTGATCCAGGTGTTTTGTTTGTTTTTCTTTTCTTTTTCTTCCCCCCTTTCTCACCATCTCTTCTCCCCTCTATTTTTCTTTCTCTCCCTCTCTTTCTTTCATTCTTTCTCCCTATCCTATCCCCCAGTCATGTCTGTCCGTCTTTAAAAAACGAAAATAAAATAAATACACAATTTAATAAAGGTCAGTCAAATGGATCAATATGGCAAGGCCATGATGATCCACTTGGTAAAGTAAATCCACTTGGCATCTTTCTTGGCCTTCAGACAACAATTCTGATGGCTAAAGATCCAAACGGGACAGGCAAAAAAAAAAAAAAAAATTAGTATTGTATTGGATGTATGTTTGCTGCACTGCGCTCTTGTGTTCCATGCTGGTGTGTGTACATGTGGGTGTGTCTGCGGGTGAGGATGGAGGACAGCCACCTGCAGGCCTGATGGGTGTGGCCCTGTCAGCTGCTGGTCACGCCTAGGTTCCCACACACCTGCTTCTGATCAGGCTCGTCGGGGGAGCTATTTAACAGAGCGATGGAGCTTCCTCCGGCGCAGGATCGTTGAGTTAGACTCCACGTTAGTGTTATTAGTACCAAGTCCAGTGAGTGCATGCCCGCGGTAGTCGAGTGTCCTGACAAGTTGCTTCTTTGTTATTTTTCTCCAGGAAGGAGCAGGGAAGACAAGAGCAGCGAGCACGGGGTGCGGGGACACACAGGAGCGGAAGAGCACGGAGCACAAACTTGTGGGTGAAGACACAACACGGAAGTCAAGGGGAAAACACGGGGTTTATTCTGTGAACTATTTATACCACTGTAAATAAATGCATTGCCTTCATCACAAAGTCCTGCATCTTGGGTCCTCATTCCCCTCATCCCCACGGTCTGCCACACAGACCGTGACATCCTGTCTCTGTCTTCAGAGATGGAGGCCCAGCAGCAGGCTCTGGCAGCAGTGGAGGCTGTGGTTCAGGGACTTTCCCCAGAGAAGCAACTGGAGCTCAGAAACCTGCTGGACCAAGTGCTAAACTGCGTGGCGTCTCTACGTTTAGAGGTAGCTGAGCTCAGGGGAGGTCTACAGGTCATTGCCCGGCAGATCATTCAGGATGTCGAGTGAGTTGAACTATGGTGAGCTACATAGAATCTGTCCTGCAGTACCGTGCAGAGCTCTTGTGTCACCCCTCAGATCTTTACTGGGTCATAGTCAGTATTTGGTGTGAGCACCTTTATTCTTCAGCCGAGGCAGCTTTCTGTCATCTCTTTAAGTAGTCTTCAGGAACAGCTCTCCTAGCTTCTTGAAGGACAAAGCTCTTCTTTGTGTGGACGATTCCACACTGCTTCAATAATATTGAGGGTAGGGCTCTGGGGAGGCCCATCCATGACTGCTAGTTCTCCACTGCATGTTTTTGGTGGTCATGAGCTGTCTCAGTGAAATTGGGCTTTCTGAGGCTCATGTAACTCTTCTTCCACATTAAATGATCCCTCCGAGTGTCACCTACTCCAATCAGAGATGTTGCCTGGTGATGGTGATGCGATAGTGATGAAAAATCTCTAAAGAAATTAAAATGCGTTGTTAGGGATGGGTATTGATAAGATTTTCACGATTCCGATTCCATTTTCGATTCTGTTTAACGATTCGATTCTTTATCGATTCTTTTTTTAAATAAAAAGGAGAACACTAAGGTCGATTAGCTTAGAACTTTGTTTTATATCTTCTCTTGAACAAGATAGAAATTTAGGAGTAGCATGGCCTTACAAACCCAACAGTGAGATCTTAAGAGATCCAGCCTATGGCTCTTCAATGGGGTGTCACAGGGTCCCCGGGGGAAAAAAATTGTAAATGTAAAATAATAAAATAAATATTCTTCTGTAGCAATAACAAAGTATAACATTAATTATTCTGTAGCAATTACACAAGAATATCCAGTAATGTCCCTGCCTACAATTAAACACATTCACTTACCGAAAATCGGGGGCATCTGCTGTGGCAAATAGATGCAAGGCTTTTACCACAAACTTAGTCACTGCTCGGTGACATTCTGGCCTGAAAGGAGACTCTACCGGTAGACTGCAGCGACAACTGCCAACGAGCGCCAGCCAGACTCTGTCTGTCTCTCTCGTCATGGTCACCTAAATGCAGCGCACAGTAATGGCAGGTTTTGTAATAATGCAGATCGTGCTAACATAATATGCACTGTTAGTTGATTATTTACCTGCTGCATTAACGGGAGAGGACGTGCAAACGTTACCGCTGCTGCTGGGTTGAGAGTCACGAGTCCGGAGCGGAATTAAAAACACGACATTCATTTGAGGTTATCGCGTGTTTTGTGAGCAAATGCTTTTGCATATTCGTAGTGTTTCCTCCCTTAAATGAAATATCTACTTTGCAAGTATTGCAAGTTGCCCTGTTGTCATCCGTTCTCGTAAAGTATGACCAAGCTTTTTAGCGTTTGAGTAAATGACGCTCCGCAACGTGGTGACGTCATTCGGGGCGACTGGAATCGATAAGGGAATCGTTTGCAAAAATGGAAATGAACAGTGGGAACCGGTTCTCAACAAGAACCGGTTTTCGATACCCATCCCTAATGCTGTGTTTGTTTCTCATCGAACGTGATGCTGCAGATTGTGATAAATATAAATATCTCCACATATCTCATGGAGATGAAGCTTTTGGTGTTTTTTGCTTTGTTTTTTGCAATTTCCATTAGCAAAAAAATATTGTACAGTGTTAACACACACCTGAATGTTTCGGATGTGCAATCTGTTAGCTGCTACTTACACTCATAATTCCTGTAGAAGCCGTAAGAGTGTCTTTAGTTTTTCACAGACCTGCCCAAATAAAACTTTATTTTTTCGCTGACTGTTACACCTATTTTTTTTAACGAAATTCTGCGTTAGTGGCTGTTTGAACTGTGGTGAGAATCTGTCCCGGCCTTCTTAGTCAGAGATAATTAGAACTTACTATTCCAGGCTCACGCTCATTTAGAAGCCTTAAGTCCTGCAGTTACCCTTAAAGCTGTTAAATCAATCAGGGTGTGTGTTAGACCTAACACTGCAATGTAATACAAGCTGGCAATCACGAATACCTTGTTACATAACACCGCCATTAAGAAGGGCTTTTGTTTTTAATGACAGAATAAGACGATCACAGGAGGACGATCACCTGACGGTCTGAGGTCTAACCTGGAGTGGCCCTCAGCAGGAAAAGGGTGGAATGCACACTCCTGGTCAGGAACAAGTCGAATGTCTTTGTCACCTCCAAAGCCCACCAGAGGAGCCTCTGCTTCACAACAGCAGCTATTATTTTTCATTTTTAATATAATCGTTCTGTCCTGTTTCAAATTAAACATTTTATATGGAGATATTACACTCTGACTTTTCTTCACCCTATACTTTATTCTGCTCAAAATGTTAATATTGTCTTAAACAGTGATGATTTTATTTTTTTATACTATAAAATAAAGCTATTATATCTATATGAATACATATTAGCATCATGAAGACAGCTGTGCAGAAAATATAATGCTAGGTTGCTGTTGTCAGTGTGCCCTCACTCAATGATCTTGTTCCCTATTTAATGATGCGTTTGGCACCAAACTCAGGATGTTGATCCAACCGTCAGTAAAAGTGTTTTCACTTGCTCCCAGCAGAGGGCAGTGCTTCCCTCTGTTCTCTTGACTATGATGCTTTAATGTATTTCTACATTAATCTACAGAAACATTTATCAGTGCAAAGCTGTTTAGAAGATACTTACAATAAGCTGTCTGTTCCAAAGAGCTTGGAAAGAAAGCGAGTGGACTTTTTTCATGAAGGCATTTCACCTCTCATCCGAGAAGCTTTTTCAGCTCTAAAACGAGCTGAAAAGGATTGATTGAGGATGAACTCTCCTCCTGAGGTCTCGACATTCTCTCTGCCAGTCAGATGACTTGTTTCTATTGACAAATCCAGCACACCTCAGAGCTTCACTAGCACATCCAAAGACTCTTTTATAGATATATATATGTAGATATTTTATAGAGTCATTCAATTAGTAGTGAAGGGAAAGTCTATGCCAGTGTGCTGGAGAGGAGATTCCGTCCGTTAGTCGAACCTCGGATGCAGGAGGAACAATGCAGTTTTCGTCCTGGTCGTGGAACACTGGATCAGCTCTTTAGGGTGAGAATAGTTCAGCCATTCGGGAGGGGCTCAGAGTAGAGCCACTGCTCCTCCACATCGAAAGGAGCCAGTTGAGGTGGTTCGAGCATCTGACAAGGATGCCTCCTAGGTGAGATTTTCTGGACATGTCCCACCGGGAAGAGGCCCCGGGGCAGACCCAGGACACGCTGGAGAGATTATATCTCTCGGCTGGCCTGGGAACGCCTTGGTGTTCCCCCGGACAAGCTGGAGGAGGTGGCCGGGGAGAGGGAGGTCTGGGCTTCTCTGCATGGGCTGCTGCCCCCGTGACCCGGCCCCTGATAAGCAGAAGAAAATGGATGGATGGATGGACTTCCCTCTTTGTTTTTACAGACAGCAGATTTCACTGGAACTGATTGTTGATGACCTCAGCAGTAGGCGTCACGATCTGTGACAGATTGTTGCTTAAATGCACTGACATATGACTGATTTAGACTGAACAGTGAGAATGGAGGAGACAAATGGTGGTTTTCAGACACTTGTCTATGAAGACGATTTGCACAAGGAAGAGTATCCTCCTTACCATCAGTCTAACAGGATACAAGGTATAATCATTCAAATTTTTATTCATTACACTCCCATAGTCAGGTTTCTGATTCTTTTGATTGAAGTAGGTTTTACAGAGTTAAGATATAATGACAGGACTTGATGATCTGAGACAACTACGTGTAAGGTTTACATGCTCTAACAGGATTTTTCTAATCATAAATAAAGAGTACAGAGAAGATGTTAAATAAACTACTAGTAAACAGTAATATTAAGTCCTAAAATGATCACATTTTACTCTTTTAAAGCTTCAACCAAGTTAAGTGTGTTACCTGCCTTTAAGTTGAAAATTGATAATGTTCTGCCTGTTTAGTGTCCATGTTCACTATGAGTCCTGGGAGACGCCACAGACTGGCTGCAGTGTGCCTGGCACTTCTTGCTGCTGTTCTTCTGATACTGAATATTGGCCTGGGGATCCACTGTAAGTCATTATGAGTTACATGAGTGCACAGAAATGTTTTCATTATTAAATCATTTCTTTTTTGCAAATGGTTATCAAACTTTGCCAATAGTCCCAAAACAAGCAAACAAACAAAAAAACTCTAAACTGTAAAAAAAAATAATAATAATTCTTTAGAAAAACTGAAAAAAGTCCTGATAATTTTCTGCCAGGAACACCTTCTGTTTTTTTTAGTACACAACAAAATTGTTTTTTATTCTTTTCCTTTAATTCTCGTCAATTCAAAAACTGTACTAAAATACGCCGGCATCCATCTCCTCATAAAATGACTAAACAGCAAATCGATGAACAAAGTAATTTACAATCTTTATAATTTGAGCTTTTTTATTTTCCTTGAAATGAGTTTGTCCTCATGTAAAGACATGGAAGTGACTTCAAAGTGTTTTCTTTAAACAGGATACCTGGCAAACATTAACAAAATATTTAACAAGATTTAACAATATCCAGAATACACTTAAGCTAGAATCACTGCCTCGTGGTTCTTTGCATCAGCCAAATTGTTAAGTTGTGGTTTAAATTCTTGTCTGTCGAATGATGTATATAGTCAGTTATGGCCAAATACCAAATGGCATTTATGTCATCAATGAAGCCGAGACTACATTTATCCTAGATTAACACTGTAGGACCTCTACCTTGCAATTTGAAGCAATAGAGATGAGTTTTTGACAGCTAAGCGGTGCTAAATGAAAATAAAATAAAAATAAAATAAATAAAACTGAACAGATCTAAAGGTGTTCCCGTAATTTGGGTTTATTAGAATAAAAGATCGATGACCACAGCCCACTCAGCACAAGGCTTACAGGACCTTTTGAATGAATGAATGAAACAGAATAAAACATAAAATCAAAAAAGACAGATTACTATGCCAGACTTAAAGATAGACTGCATTTACTGGATTTGTTTTGTCTGCTCTTGCCTTTCAAAGACAATGAGTACAATTAGAAGTGCTTATTCTGATGAAAACTTTTCATCAGCAGCAAAGGCATAAGGATCACTTAAATGGATCACTTAAACTCCGGTTGATGGTGCACATCTTTTTCTCTGCTGTGCTAAAGATGCTCTCAGCTGTTTAACTTTAGGGATGGGAGAAAAGTTTGACATATTTCACGACCATTAAATATTAGCGAGGCCTCTGAGAATGAGGTCAAGCAAAAATCCCTGCTTGTGCTCATGGACCCTAAATTTCAACAAATAAGACAATAATACGACAAACTGCTGAGTAACACAAGAGTCTAGGGGAAGAGCAAGCATGAAGTGAGATGCTGTGTCTGTGTACACATGTGCTCACACATGTTGGTACCTCTCTCCCTGTAGCAAAGTCCTGAATAAAGTCTGAATGTTCAGTCAATCAAGATCCATATGAGCTGTAAAGAAAATAACCTCAGCTTTTTCTTGGATGTTCAAAGTTTTTCAGTTCATACAGGAACATCAGCAGTCTGGGTGAATGTATCGCTGTTTACTTCCCCCGTCTCATTGAGCCTGGTCAGGATGTGTTCAGAGGAAAAAAGAGGAACAGAAAGAATTTTTAAAAAGTTAGGGGTTTTTTGTTGCTCTTGTTTACTTTTAAGCCAAAAATAAAATAAATAAAGCTACAAGGTTTAATATTGAGAAAATTGAGGTGGAAAATGACTTGAGCATTATATAATTAAAGTAACATACCTTGAACATGTCTTGAAAAAGTAAAATAAATCATAACATTAAACTCACCTTGTTTTTGTAGAGAAGTTGATCAGGCTTTTGCTTCATCCCCTGAGACCAGCTGCACTGAATCATCACCAGCTTTTGTCCTCATCTTTTCGCTCAGTGAGGTCTTTCCTTTCCTTGGCCATTCCTCTGCCAGCTGCCTTTGCACTGGAAAACCAAAGTGTGTGATCACAGGTTAAGTAAAGGATATTTTTCCAGTGCAGAGTTTAGAGTGCTCCATTTGGTGATAGCTGTTGAACAACATTTCTAAGGATGTTGAAAAAGACAAATATTTCTGTTTACTATTAAGCAAAAGCATTACATAAATCACATTTTCAACAAAAGTTAGAGCGAAGGCACAGTTACAGGGAAAATGTGTCTGTCTGTGACTAAACATTTCCATGTGCTACAACATGGACATAATGATTAAATGTGCTGAGGTGAGTAATTTGCTGTCAGCCTGCTTATTGATTCATTGTACTGCTGCTACAATGATTTGTACAAATCTTGGAAATTTACAATAACGTTTCTAAATAAAACTTTTGATGTACAATGTTGTCAAACCAACTGATTTATAATATTGTTACTTAAGAATAAGAAACAGTCTTCAACACTTGCAGATAACAAACTCACAGATTCTCACCTCACGCTCGATGATACCGAACGCATCAGCAAAGAGCTCATCAACCTCCAGGATACTTACAAGACTGCAGTGGAAACCATGAAGGAAGCCAGGAAGCAGCTGGACAGTGAGATGAGCCGTCAGACACAAACCAACTGGGAGCTTGAACACCAGACAAAACGAAGCAATGACTATAAAAGTCAGATGGAAAAAGTTACTAAGGAAATTGAAGCCATGAGAACACGCTTATCAATGCTTAGTAGGACCGGTTTCATTGTTTCTGTATATGATAAAATTGTAAAAGCATAATGATTTGTTTCATAATTTTCTATAATGGTGGTATTATTTTTTGGAAACAGGCGATGGCTGCAAACACTGTCCTGCAGGATGGATTTTAATGAACTCTGTATGTTACTACTTCCCCTTGAAATCAAATGAATTCAAAACATGGAAGGAATCCAGAGACTTCTGTCAGCTGCAGGGAGGAGATCTTATAATCATAGACAGCCAAGATGAAGAGGTTTGTTAGTATTTCTGTGCAGCGGTGTTCATGCAGATTTCTGAAAATTTATCTTTGGTTTTGTTTCTTTTTTTGTTAGAACTCAACAGTCAATTATTTGAGAAATCAGCAACCTCTGTGCAACTGATATAAGATGCGGTAAGCTGAACACAGCTTCAACCGTCTGTTTGTTGAAAAATAGTAACGGACTGCGTTTTCTTGTGAGTAACTGTAACGGCGTTGTAACGATAGGAATAGTAATTAGATTACTCGTTACTGAAAAAAGTAACGCCGTTACTTGTAACGCCGTTATTCCCATCACTGGTCTTTCTTCATCATAAAATTTAGATTTTGTGGTAACAAACAAATTGATGGCTTACATAATTGGGATAAAGAGGTTAAAAATATATACAGCTTCTGAATTTAATGTAATTAAAAGATAAAATTCACAATATGCCCGCTCAAGTATTCACCAGAGAAAGAGAAAATGAATTAATTCATTTACTATGTCCCAGATTTAGGGGCTTCAACACAGGACTTGGCCAACTGGAAATCAGGCAGAGAAGGCAAAAATACTTTTAAAATTAAAATAGTGTTTACATTTATTACTCAAGTTTGACTTTATATCGAGACTTAATGAGATAAAGGCAGGTTTCAGATCAAGTAGACATGTCAGGTGTGTGTTTGAATCAATGCCTTTAGAAAATGTCTGTTTGCCCCACTCATTGCAATGAAATGTTTGTAAAGCATTTTAAAAATATATATATATATTTCCCGTTTTTTTCCAGACCAGATAAAGTAACAACTGAAAGTAACACACTGGAAAAACAAAACACAAAAAACGTGACTTTTGCCTTCAGGCCCCCACCCTCCCACAGCTATCACCAAATTCGGAGTGCGCATGCGTTGATTTTTGTGCCGCAACATGATTGGCAGTCTGATGTTTTATGTGCTCTACTATTTATCACGGTACCTGACCGTTCGACCCTCAGGTAAATCTAACAGTGGATTTGCAAACGTGTCTGAACTTATGATTGTCGGCTGAGCAAATACGGACTGAAAAAAAAACTACGTATGTATTTCCCCAGACACGCTGCCTGGAGCTAATAGTGCTAAAGTTTAGTTAGCACTTTTCTTGCTATCTGCTTCACCGGCATGAGGTTTTTGGTAATGTTTCCCGTTATAAGCTCAGTGTGACACACGTTGTGGTGTCCCCAATTTGCCAAAAGTTTCCTCTTTATGAAAACGGTAACGGAGAACATATTTAGCTGTTGCAGTGTAGCTAACTTTATGAAGTGCTACATGAGTTAGCTTGCACCTGTTCTTGAGGTCTTGACGCCCCCTTGTGACGCAAAGACGCTATCACATGACTTTTATGGTGTTGTTTATGTTCCGTAAGCACGTCTGTGTTTTCATGGGTTGTCGTTGACCTCTTAAAGTAAAAGGTTTAGTACCTTTTAGCATACCTGCTTTCTTACTGTATTCTTGGCTTACAGAGGCCTCAGAAAAGGGCCTCCCTCCTGCCGTGGTTAATGACAAAGCTGCGTGGGATGCCAAAACCCGGAGGTTCACCGATTTGCAGACAGAGCAGCTGGAGCAGCGGCTCCGCCCAACCGGTGGTTCGAAGGGAGAAACGAAAGAAAGGGTAAAAGATCCAAGCCCGGAAGAGGAAAAAACTACAAGGAGCAACATGGACAAAGAACCTCTAACGGCTGTCCCGGATAAAGATACAATGAGTGACGGAAACTCAGACATTACTTCAGAAGTACCATCTGAATTAAAAGAGAACGAAACTGGGAAGAGACATGGAGCAAGTCATGAGAACCTTCAAGATTCAAAACAGGAGGATGGAGAAATAATTACCCACCATAAGGTGCTGCATATGGATGCAGAGAATGGGGGATTCTCACCAGCAGAGGAGATGATGCCAGAGCAAGCACTCGAGGAACAGTTAAAGTGTCTGCAGACAGAGGACAGCATAAAAGATACATCTCAAGTACAGAAACAAGCCATTGGAGAGTCTGGATCTCCAGCTAAGAAGAGCACACCGGAAATGACCAGCTCAGCAGAAGACCAAATCCAAATACCATACATGGAAAAGTTAGAGACTACTTTTGAAGAGTGCTGGGATGAATACATAGTCCCAGCTGCAGATGAGCCACATGATGGAGTCAGCATTTCCGAGACGGTGTTTCCCTCCCTTCTCTCTCATCCTCAGGCCCACTTTAAGCTCAGTGAGCAGCACCATGCACAAACCAGCTGGCACTTCCCTGCAGGACCTGGTCTCACAGAAGAGGTGCAGTGCCCACTTATAACTTTTCCTTCTATGAGCTATTACCCTCCTGTAGAGCCAGCACTTCCCTTGGAAGGTGAGGATGAAGGCTATATTTTGTTTTTAATTTAATATTTTTACTTTTAAAAAAAAACTCATTTACAGTTCAGTAACCCGCTCCATGTATAGCTGTCCTTCTTCCAGTGATGTGGAGAGTCTGGATAGAGATGGATGAGAGTGCTGCTTCAGCAGAGCCTGCCCTCATACCCTTCACAAATGCAACTATGGACTTCACTGTAATGTCCTACAACATCCTTGCTCAGGACTTACTAGAAGCCAACCAGCAACTGTACACACACTGCCCCCTGGAGGTGCTGGATTGGCATTACCGATGTAACCTGCTTTTAAAGGAAATAGAACAATGGCTACCAGACGTGAGTCATGTCAAATTCATGTTTCTGAAATTTAACCTGCAAAAATTTATATATAATGTTAGGTGTCCGCTAATACTCTGTGTGTAGATTTTGTGTCTTCAAGAGGTTCAGGAGAACCACTACCATGAACAGCTGCATCCTGCCCTGTCTCAGATGGGTAGGTCAGCTGAGACAAAACAGTGGAAGAGTCATGTTGGGGGATGTTTTGACAAAGACGTTACACATATTCTGTTCATGTTGTTGATCCAGGCTACACTTGTGTGTACAAGAGGCGTACAGGAACAAAGACAGATGGATGTGCTACTTGCTTTCGTAGCAGCTTCTCTCAATTGGCTGCCACTCACCTGGAGTTCTTCAAGCCTGAGACGGAGCTGTTAGACCGGCACAATGTGGGCATTGTTTTGCTTCTTCGGCCACTGGTCAACCGGGGTTCACAAGTGAAGGAGGTGGGCCCGCCGCTCTGTGTAGCCAACACCCACCTGCTTTTCAACCCCAGGAGGGGGGACGTGAAGTTGGCTCAGTTAGCAATATTGCTGGCTGAAATTGACAGCGTGATCAAGTCCTGTAAGGCTAAAGGTGAACACTGTAACGTAATAATGTGTGGAGACTTTAACTCTGTCCCACACATGCCTCTGTACCAGCTGATCACTACCAGCCAACTCCACTACCAAAGCCTGCCAGCATGGATGGTAAGAAAATATAAACTAATTAAGTAACACCCTGTCTCGATTTTTATTTATTCATGCCTCAGTAAGAGTGTCTGTATTGACTGTGTCTGACAGGTATCAGGTCAGGAAGATCTGTCATATAAGGCCAATTGCCACAGACTGTTGGCTCCACTTTGGCCCAGCTCTCTGGGAATCACTGGCAGCTGCCAGTACACTACTGCCAATGAGATATTTGAGAGACAGAAATCAGGTCAGGTGAAGTCAGGTGCACTGTTACTATAGTAATATTGATCCATAGCACATGTCTCATTCTTCAGTGGTATCTTTTCTCCATAATTTCTATTGATGCGTGATGATTTCTTCTTCTTGCGTAGGGAAATGTCAGTACAGCCACGACTTCATGCTGCAGCTGCGCTACTGTCCAGCTGCTTGTGTCCGTCCTCAGGGCCTGGAAGAGATTCCAGGGGTGACTGACATCACACCAGGTAGTACAAAAATACAATACAGAAACTGCACTCGTATTTTCATTTAAAGCTCCTGATTTCCTTACCATGATATGTCGATTCTCTGTTCATTTTTTTCTTATTGTGCACAGATGCTTCAAGGGCAAATCATCTTGATGATACAAGGTCAGTTTACCACAGAAGCAACAGACAATAAACAACATAATATTAAAGTTAATGTAACTGAATTCTTTCTACCATTTAGAAAGTTACATATCACACATGGCGCTAATGTATGATGTACAATATTATCAAGCTTACGCTGATTTTTAGCTCCATGTTTTTAGTTTTAGACTGTCCTATGGTAGCTTTACATGATTTAAAAAGCCCTTATTTATGTTGAAGTGAACCTCAGTGGAGAGCTCTGCATCATCCGCTGTCTGAAAAAAGTAGTTTTAGCTCCTGTCACTTTAAGGCCACCTTACCTTTAAGCCATTTGTTATGTTTGCTCCCTTTGTAAACAAAACATTATGTAGCAGATGTATGGTGCTGCTGTTTACCTGGTATCTAGTCATTTACCTGGGATGACAATATTAAGGATGCCCACACTGAGCCTAAGCTTTTGGGTCACACGGATCACATATTCAGTAGAGCAGGGCGATATGGCCAAAAATATTTATCACGATATATATTTGAAAATTTGCGATAACGATATAACTGACGATATAATTGATGCGAGACAAAATACAACTCCACAACATTACTAGCGCAAAAAGACAACCTTCCATTTATTTTCACTTAAACAAGAAGCTGGTTTTTATGTGCATTACAGCTATATAAAAATTTAACAGTGTAAATGCAAATTCCTTGCTGAAAGTTTAACCAAAAGGCATTTCCAGTAGAAATGGGCTGACATATCCTGAGCATAACCATGTATAATATCCACTGCAGTTAAAAAGAGGTGCTTTGCAACATTAAACTGCAGTGTGCAGTACGTATTTTTCGGACCATAAGGTGCACGGGATTATAAGGCACATTAAGCGAAACAAAGCAGTCAGATAAATCAAACTTTATTCAACTCGTTCTTCTTGCTTCCTCCACTTCTGTACCATTGATTCATTAATGCTGTATTCTATCACAGCTGCTCTATTCCCATGTTGTTGCAGTATATTAATGACTAACCTCATATTGTGGATGGATTATCTCAGTTGTTCTCCTGACTGAAGTTTGGTCCGTTTACAGCATCCTGCCATGCGATTGCATTTGTCTCTAACTATCAGGAACCTTAACGTTAACTTTTATAAGTGGAAAAGTGTTAGTGTTCATCCTCCAGCTTCACTGTTTATGTTAAGCTAACATAGCTGTGTCGCTAGCGATCACGAAGCACATCATTATATACCAGCTAGCCCAACTTCAGTAACCCTACAAACGTCACTGCTGTTTAGTTTCCTGTCTTCATTTATGTTGGACGTGATAGCAGAGCTGTACGTTTGAATTTTTTCAGAAATCTCTCAGTCAGAACATGCTATTTCATGCTTAGGTAACTAGCGAAACTAGCGAGCTAACTTCCGCTAGCTTCCTGCTAACTTCTAACTCCGTTAAATGTAATAAATTCTGTTTTCATGGATGCCTGGAAGTTAAACTTCATAGTTACACCTGGTAAAGCAGCAACGCTGATCGTTTTATTAAAGATGAAAGAATTTAGACAGTTTTTAACTCTCAGTGATGCTGCAGTGTTCGTTTGACCTGAAGCATACGGAGTTTAGGACCCAGATTACTCCCAGATTTAAGAGCATCTTAGTCCGACAAATACGGCAATAACGACGGCCGCTTGCATGTTCTGCAAAAAAATGTGCTTTGTCGTGTATCTGACGGACAAACTCCAAACCAGTTCCACATCACTGAAGTTGCACCATTTTTACAAACCAATTCTGGTTCATCTGTTTCACTCAACAATCGGCCATGTGCGTATGAAAACAAAGGCACTGCGCATGCGCGTTTTACTCATATTCTATCGCGATATTTCATTTTCCTATCGTTGCCTAACATTATACCGGTATTACCGTGAACGGTATAATATGGCCCAGCCCTAATATTCAGTACTGTGTAAGCCTCCTTACATTTCTTTATATTTCACCAGGAACTTGGGAAATGCAGAGATTTATTGAAATGCATACAAAGATACAAAGTTTGTTCAATTCTAATGAGCTTTTAAAGTCAATAGTTGGTATTCTTCAGCACTCTATTAGGCAACTTTATTGTAATTTATTTAAGTGGTCTTTATAAATGGATCTTCAGGTGTTTTGAAGGACATTCAAAGCTCTTCTTTGGATGTTGGCTGCCTTTTATCTCATTCTCTGTCAAGATGATCCCACAGTGCTTCAGTGTTTTTCTCCATATCCAGGTATGCTTATACTGCATTGGTACTATGTTTGGGGCTGTCTTGTGGAAAATTCTAGCTTTTGCCAATCAGTTGCCTTCAGATAAGTGAGGCATGGTGGATGAAAACTTCACAGTATTTTTATACATGCATAAACATTGTTTTGACAAGATCCCCCAACACCACTGCCTGAAATACCACGACAGAGCCTTCCTGTATTTTACAGACTGCTTTAGAGGCCGTTTGTACCTCTCTTCTCCCTCCTCTGTGCATATTAATAATGGTTGGGATGAGAAATTTCAAATTTGGATTCTCATCCCACAGCGGCATGGTGGTTAGTACTGTTGTCTCACAGCAAGAAGGTCCTGAGTTCAATTTCACCATCAGGCCGGGGTCTTTCTGTGTGTACTCCAGCTTCCTCCCACAGTTCAAAGACATGTAGTTAGTTAAGTTAGGTTAATTGGTAACTCTATAGTTAATTGCCCATAGTGAGTGCGAATGGTTGTCTGTCTCTATCTGTTAGCCCTGTGACAGACTGGGTATACCCTAAGACAGCTGGGATAGACAAAGATAAGCGGAAGAGAATGGATGGATGGATTCTCATCCCACAAGACCTGCTACCACTGACTTTCAGTCCAGTTCTTGTGTAATTTGTCATTCTTCATCCTTTTGGTATGGTAGCTACCCTTCCACTTATTGTTTCTGATGAGGCTTTAGCAATAAGTATCAACTGAAGGGCCAGCTAGAATTTTTTTTCCTATTTCTTACCAAAATAATTTTCAAATACTGTCTATTTTCTGTTGATAGTTTCTTTTTGACTTGTTATTACATCTTTTTTTCTGCACTTGTGCCGTTATCCTATTTTCTTTTTAACGACACACTGCACACTCTGCCAAGTTTTAGGCTAATAGCTTTTTGAAATTTTGCAAAAATACAGTACTATGCCTGTCAGACTTGTTATCACTGGCACTTTTTGTAGATTCAGCTAAAGAAAGTACACCTAATTATGTTTTTTGTGACAGACTGCTAGCAACAAGGTGCCTAAAGAAACATCCCTTGAGTTTTTATGCTTCAGTGATCCATGGATCAGTGTGAAGTGGCTTAATAAAGACCAAAAGATATTCTTCTGAAAATGGTCTGTTTCAAGGACTGGACTAAAATGAGTAAAAAGCAGCCAATGTCCAAGTAAGAACTTTTTTTGTTATTACTTTATTCTGAACAAAACGAGACAGCAACTTAGAAGAGACAAATCCAGGACAAGGACATAGGACGATACAATAATTGAAACACGGGGGATATAGGAGCGAGTGTAGAATTTATAATGTGCAAGGAACTTCAATGTGAGAAGTGTCTTTAACCAGAATCTGTCAGTGATCAGGTGAAAGATGGTGGGATGTGGCAGCCCAGCAAGTAAGACAGCTGTGCAGTGATCTGGGTCCAAAAGGGCTTCATGTAGGTGCAGAGCCTGATTGCATCTCGGGGTGTTCTGAGAGCACTGTATGCAAGAACCGGTGTCGCTAAATCCAATTTTATATCATTTTTGCTGAATTTTGTATTCTACAAGTTTCAAATTGGTATTTTTTTAATGCTTCTGAAAATATTATTACAGATTTGAATCCAGAAGCAAGTATCAGTACTAAGTGAGAGATCTTGTTCCCATTTTAATGTAGGGAATGATATTTTCGTTTCAGCATCATTCAAGATTCTTTATATATTGGCGATGAGTTTTAAGAGATGGGGTTTTTTTGGAATCGAACAATTACATTTAATAGGAGTCATTTTAAATATGAAACGTAAAACTGATTTTATTTGTAAGTACTCCAAAAATTGTGAATTTCTGATACAGAACTTCTGGGTGCCGTGAGTGAGATGAGTAATTCTTTTTTTTTTCTGTCCAAATAGTTGAATTGAACAAGCTATAATTGAATACAAAGTCTGGGTTATTGAAGATTAGTGACTGAATGGATGGTCTAACTACAGAGTGTGATTTGATATGCATCCTACCAGGCTGTCAGAGTTGACGCTATTGTTATACTTTGGAAGCATTTATGTTTTTTAAGAGGCTGGGTGATAAGCGGTAGGTCTGACAAATGTATATCTTTACCAAGTACTTGTTTGGTATCTAACCGGGTGGTTTCATATTGGGAGTGCAAGTATAACTTTGAAAGACCTTCAGAAAGCTTGGAGAACTACTGCTCAAGAACACTTTAAAAACACGAAAGTGTCATTTGAAGCAAAATATCCAGAAAGGAGGGGTGGTTCAAGACTTTTGCACAGAACAGTACATATGTTGACCTAATTGCATCTTTGGCCAAAACTAATGAGCATCCACCACTGAAACAGGATAGACACATGAAAGATGATAAGTAAAAGCAAAATATGTCCACTGGAACTATAAATAAGATCTATTAATCATTAATTCTATGGTTTTGCAGGTTCAGACACACAGTCAGCCATCGGTTAAACCTAGAGTCGGTTTATAAGCACATTCTCCCAGGTTCTGGAAATCCAGAAGTGACAACCCTGCATTCGGAGGTCGGACATACAGTCGACTACATCTTCTATTCTCCAAAACGTGTTCTTACTAGTCGACAAGGTATGAGGATGTCTGACACGAAGAATATTTAAGATGTTCAAGCTCTAAATTAATTATTTGTGACATTAAATATATTGTGTTGTTTATTGTTTCTTTTCCCTAGCTTGTGCTAGCTTTCTGAACGATGGCCTGAAACTCATCGGGTCTCTTTCTCTTCTGTCTGAGGATGTCTTGTGGTCAATGAATGGCCTTCCCAATCACATATTCCCCTCAGACCATCTCAGTCTTCTCGCCAAATTTCAGCTGGACCTCAGTAGTGCTTGACGGAAAGAACTGTGATTGAATGTTGGAACATATTTTCTTTCCAACTGTTCATTTATACATGTTTTTGTTATAAATACATTTTTTCTGCTTCACTTCTGGCAACAAAATCATAGTTTTGCAACTGAATAGACCTTAATTGTTTTTTTTCCCAAATAGCAACGTAAATAATGGACACCATTATTCAGTCTACTTTTTTTGTGCTTTTCATTAGATAAATACTGAAATGTAACAATTCTTTAATGATGCTTTAACAGTTTCTTTTAAAAATGCAGCCATTGATTGCTTTGTTGCTGGTGTGGAAACTACATGGACCTGTTCATGTTGCTGTTGGTGAATGTTGTTTTGTTTCCGGTTAGTTTTTTCTTTCTTTTAAATTTAGTTTTGAAACTATGAATATTTTTTCAGATTTTTAATAATGCTGAATAAATATATTCCTTAAATGTGTGCATCTCCCTGTGTTTACTGTCTGGTGATGTCTGGATGACATGAATTAATATTTGTGTGGTGTTGATTGTTAATGCATGATGAATCTTAGTGTGAAAGGGTTAAATGTAGGCTGTAGAGCGTCATCATCCCTGTCAGTATGCTGTTTAGATATATAGGTTTATGATGAAGGAAAACCATGAACCCCTTACCTCATCACGGAGGGATCTGCTGGTATGATTTTGTTTACTTTGTGTGAATTGCAGTTAAAGTTCAGTTCATCATATATTAGTGCAGCCCCCTCGATTAACCCGCTGTTTGAGACGAGCCATTTTAAGATAACATACTTTATTTCTCCCTAAGTTGGGACATTCCCTTGCCATGCTAGCTGCTTGTCCTGTGTGAGCACACCATGACTATTATTTCTACTTGGAGTAAAACTATAAATAGATTATTCAGTTTGGGCATGGTCATACTTTTTCAGCATTTCTTCCAATTTGAAGGTATTCTGAAATCTAAAAGTCCAGTATGTTGAACTCTGCCATCGCAGTATGACAGTGCTTTAGTTTGCTGAGGCTTGTGTTTCCCCTGTTATAGAACTGTTTGCTTTGTATAGTAGTCCTGACAGAGATGGTGTTTAGAGAGCTCAGTGTGCTCTTGTTATCATGTGCCTTTGTTCTGGAAGGATCTGCAGTGCTCATTATGAACTGCTGATAGATAGAAAACCAAAAAATTCCCTGCCTGGCACAAAGACACCAAATTACAGTGTGGCTCCTTGTTAAGTATAGAGTTTATGATCTTATTAAGGATTAGCAGACTTTTTAACATTTTTTTAAGCAAGGTGTTGAGTAATCTCCAGGCATTCATTTTTCTTTGGTCATTTGCTGCTTTTCACAAATTTTCATCCAGTCCTTGTACCTGACCCGTTTCCTAAACCACATAACACTGACCTATGACTCATTCAAAGCATAAAAAAGGCTCGTAATTCAAACAACGAACCTGTCTTGTGTTTACACATTATAGAAAGCTGAGCAAAGAACCAATTTTAAATTCTATATTTAGAAACTTTGTTACTAGAAGCCTGTCACAAAAGCAAATTTGTTTCCAGTTCTTCGGTTAAATCAAGGAGAACAACAAACTTGGGATATCTCAGTATAGCATACAGTGTGTTCTTAAAAAATCTGAGGAACCTGGACAAGTAGAAGACCAAAGACGTGTCAGGCCTAAAACCGTATCTACAGCAGATGAGCACCATCTGAAATTCCTTTACAAAATTGGACAAATTCAACAAAGACCTTACACAGGGCCCAAGAGATCCATCTAGTGTCATAAAACTGTCCATAACTTGCAGTTATCACTAAAAAATAGATATACAAACACACTAAACCACTGCCTTAACTTTCTTGTAGGAGGTAATAAAAAAAACCCAAAAAGATGTGTTGCCATAATCAAGGTGACTCTTTATTGTGATTCTGCAAATCAACAGTTTTTGATACAAAACAACCGTGTTATAAGACATGAGAATGGACAACACCTACCGTAGAGATAAAAACATTGGCTGCAGCAACATTCAAAACAGGGTGATAAACAATAAGTATTTACGGGTGATCGCCAACAACGAGGGTATAAAATGACGGCATTTCCAATAAAAAAATACAAAATGCAGGTAAAAGTGCTGTAAACAAACTGCTATACACTTTTGTTTAAATGGAAGTCAGTTACTTAGGTTACCACTTAAGGCAAGTGAAACATTTGATAAAGTTGCTACAAATAAAAGTACAATTCACACAAACTCGCCTCGCTGTTACTTTACAATAAATGCAGCTACATTACTCATCGGCTTTAACTCATGTGAAAGATGTTATATTTATCAGTTAGAATAACTGATGACACGTGTGTTTATGTCATAGTGATTCAGACGAGCGGAGCTGCTTTTGTGTTTAGTCGGGCAATAAGAATAATGGGTTAGATGTTTTAAAAAAAGTGTTTATCCTCCTCTTTGAATTATCACACAAGGCACGAGGGAAGTGGTTTGCAAACTAGTCACTACACAAGTAATCGTTGCCCAGCAGAGTCTAAGTGGATATATACTACATGACATGTATTTGCACACTTACAGTACAACTAGACAGATTGCAGACGAGCCTTGAGAGCTTCTGTAGGCAGCACAGGGACCTGTGATATGTCCAGCAGCTGAGCCGGTACTTTTTGTCCAGCTCCAGCTTCTTCGCTTTGTTTTAACAAAACTTTTTTCAGTCATTTAAAATATTTACATATTACTGCACTTGTGCCCCGGCTCTGTTTTATGTTGGGAGCACTGCCAGCACCAATTTCTATGCACAGTAACTGCTACAGAAAAATACTGTAACAACACAGGGAAGCTGAGTGAGGCGTTTGTTTGCGAGGAGTTGCTGGTAATCTATTCAACACTGAATCCTGTGAACGGGCCTGTGTGTACAAAAAAATAAACCTTAGGTTAAATAACTGGCCCCTGGAAAATATCAGATTCACGTCATATGACATGTAACACATTAACCGCCACTTCCATGGTCTAAATCTGTGGGCACAAATTCAATGAGCAGCGTTGGCATCTGTGAGCAAGAAACAAAACACAAGGGTAGGGCGGCATAGAGGGGTACCTGTGTGTACAAAGCTCAGATCAGCCCCAAGCATGAGGGAAATTTACACACGCACAAGTTAACTCTGCTTAAAAAAAATAAATTCTGCTTCTGCTTCTCTCACGACCTGATTCGAGGGTTAGAAATCTCTCGGCCCTACTGTGATTGGTCACCATAAACACAGTCATACCCACATGGAGATTCTTGTACTGTCACTGACAGTTAATGTTACAGGAAGTCCAGAGGCGGTGGAGTTAATGGAGACTCCAAATTAAGGGTCCACATAACAAATTCAAGTAAAAACATTTTTGTCAAGTAACATATAAACATTGTAAAAATGGCAGGGGAAAAGTGCATTGTATGATTTTCTTTAGCCTATCCAAATAAATAGAATTCCTTACCTGTTTTTAAGCCTGAATAGGTAAGGCTACACAGTGGGTATAACTGTTTTGCAGCAAAACGCTCAACTCAAACGGTCTGCCCTTCGTTCCTGATTGGATCATTAAATTTCTAATTTAGTAGAAGTGAAAACATCAGAGCAGGCGTTTTTCTTTTTACACTGAGCTGTGGTTGCACCCATAGAGCATCCATATTTCACTGCTGTAATCAGATTTTTAAAAATTGATATTGCATTTTTTATGTTGTTGTACCATTATGCAGCATACTGACTGTTTTTATGCTGCATTTTAGCGCTTTTTCTTTTAACCAAAACACATTTGAAAGATGATGTCACTTCACAGCTTTAGCTGTGCCATAGCATTAACCTGTGAGAGCACGTGTGTGCTCCAGCACCAAGCAGAAACTCTCTCAGACACGTCCCATTCTTTGCCTCTCCCTGTGTTTTTTGTTTCCAGCTTGCAGCTGCATCCCGGTCATTGAATTTGTGCATGAGGACTTGTGAGTGGGTGGCAGTTAATATGTGCACGTGTTGAAATAATATAATTTTCTAATGAACGTATTCTGTTACGCTCGTATTCTATGGCAAAATCTAACACCCTGTGTGGCGCTTTGAAATCTGCTAATTATCTAAAAAAAAAAAAAAAAATCTTCCTCAGACTCGAATCTGGTATCCGTTCATATCTGTGGACGATTTTTGTTCCAAAACCTTCTTGTCTCCAGAGGGGCTGCAAAAAAAATAAATAAATAAATGTTAGAAAAACAACGAGGTTTATTCATATAAGAAGCAAACTGTGACTAATTTAGAAGCTCCTTCTTTTTGCCTTCGATCATAAGACATCTCCAGAGCAAATACTGAGAACTATGTAGAGCATGTGATTAATCATACCGCCTCTCAACACGGCTGATCCTCCGTATGGGGCTGCCTGGTCCTCTGAGGGGTGAACCCATGCTGTTCCTCCTATCTTTGGTGGGAGATGGAGGTGCAGGCTTTCCTATCTGCAAAACCACAAAAGAACATAAGAGCTTCATTCACTTGAAAACATCATGAGTGAGCTACCAGTGCTTTCACCATTACTCTGAGTGTCAGTGGCTGAAGTATGTCTCTGTCTTTAATGTGATTGTGAAATGCACTGAGTGCACAAGATCAGCTACTGATGGACAGAGCCACCCTTGAGTAAAGCACTGCAGAGCAGCAAGTCATTAGTTTTATTATACACAGAGCTCAGCATCCAGGCTGCCTTCATTATATGAGCATCAGAGGTGATGAGAGAACAGCGTTTGAGAGAGATTGCTCTTCAAACAGCAGTTCAAATCAGTGTCACCACGCATGAAGAGAGAGCACGTCAAAGGGAATTTGATAAGCAAAAAAGGGCAGTCCATCTGTGCCATCTACCTTTAGCCTCATGTCTCGAGTATGTCTCTCCAGCTCCTTCCGTAGCTCCTCCTTGGTGAGCTTGTCCACATCAAGTATCGAATGTTTCCACTCTATCTGCTCCACGCTGTGAGCATCGTGGGAAACGTACTGGCCAATCTTGACTTTTCGTAAGGTGTGCCAGTAGCCCCTGTATGCTCCTTCAAACTCCTGGACCAAGTCCAGTAGTGTTCGAAATTCCAGGGGCTTAAACATGAGGTCCTCTCTTCGGCTCATGCCCAGCGCTCCGAAGCGCCCCCCGCTGTGGACTCCCAGCACAATGTGGTGGAAGTGGTTCCCTGAGAACTGAGATTTAAAGCTGAGGGGGAAGCGCTCCACGGCAGGCATGTTGTTGGTGAGGTAACTGCATCAAGCTGAGTCAAGGAAACGTACAACTGACCTTCAAATCCTAAGTCTAAAAAACGTCTGTACAAATTGATCTAAGACCGGGCATATCTGGTGAAGCCTGCTGCTTCTTATTATGTAGAAAATCCATCTGTTTTGTTCCGCTATATTAGATAATACCTGAAGCCAAAATTTGATGAGAAAACATACGGTAGGTCTGCCAAAAAACAAATTTATGAATCCATTTGTCAACCCATTCTGTCAGGCTCCACTGGAGTGAAGCAGAAAACAAAACAGTAACACTTTATAATACGGCTGTGACTAAGGCTGCAATTCCATAGCAATTAAATGGAATTTCACTGAATTTTATGCATATGTACTGATGTGTCCATTAATGTTTTAAAATTACTGTTTTTTTCACTAAACTACCAGGAAATTATGCAGTACTTAAATTTACATACAGTATAATTATTTCTTGTGTACCTACCCTTAAGTATTTGTGTAGAAATATAATTACATTGTAATTTTAAATAAAATTAATTGAAATTTAATTTAATTACAGGGTAATTACGCCCTTAGTCTCAGGCTGTATTGTAAAGTGCTGCCAACAAAACAATAAATTAAAACCTGCACCACGTCCCCTGTGGTCATAAAGATACATTCCCAAGATCACTGCCTCCAGACATTTGATTGGCAGAGCCTCCCGCGTCATCTCCTTAGCAATGTCCATTAACCTGCACAAAACAAAAGAAAAACGAGAGCCATTTAATGTCATTCTGAGTTAGGAGACAGCAGCCTACTGCACTACCAGTTACAGGAACACATTGTTATTGATTTCATGAAAACAAAAGCACTGTCATTGAGCCAGGGAAATAATATTGGCGCTACTAAATCTAATAAAGTGAGGTCAGGGAAAGTGTTTTCCACCCCTGTGCTGATTGACACACACTCCTACACACAAAGCCCTGAAGTAAACCAGAGAGATCCATATGCATGCACTCTCAGCAACACTGGGTAAATATTAAGAAATCAAAGACCCTCGTCCCAGACACCATGTGATTGCTGCTGTAAATGTCTGTGACTGAAGAATTCCTTACGCAGTAAGAGGGCGGCTTTTCTTTATTTCAAAAAACTGCGTTCCTGTGTGATTGTACCTGTAAAGCACAGTTAAGGTCATACTGCGAGAAGGCAACATGACAAATGTTTTAAGAGAAAGGAAAAGGCAGCTCCTTAAAGTGCTCTGTGGGAGTCATAGGCTGTTGGTTAATAATGGATGAAATCCTTCTCTGGCTGGAAATCAAGCTTTCACCTAATATAGCATCTGTGGTGGCCTACATTATATTTCAGCTGTCTGGCCCATATTTTAAACTGTGAAAAAAACAGTGGGTCAGTGGGATTCTGCACTTAAACATCCACATTTCTTATGATTGGTGTGTAAAATCTATAAACAAGCTATATACTCTCAAAATCATTTTAAATGCACCCTGTTATCACTGATTTTGTTCTAATCGGCTTGCTCAAAGGATACTGCAATTCCCTGATGTACTTCTGTATGGCTTCCAGGCGCTGTGGGATAGTGGTGGTAGGCTGGTATGTAGGCACACTTGGTATTGGAATCTGTGGGACAGAGCATCCAAACATCTGCATTACCATAACACAATCCCAATATTCATTGCAGCTGGTGAATGTTGCATTGTTTGACCTCTGTGCTCCTCTGTTTTGTATAACTAATAGCAAAAGTAGCAAAATAGAAATTTCCTGTGCAGGGAAGTTTGCACAAAACACACATTATATATTCAGTGCTGTGTGAGCAGCTGCATTTCCTTCCTCCTTCCTTTGGGCTTTACCTTGGGCAGGTCAGTGGCACCTCTTATCGCCTTCGCCAATGCTTCACCGCTGGGATGGATTCGAGCCACATGGCGCCACATCCTCTCCCAAGTCTCCTCATCCACCGGGAAGCCACTTCTGTTCACATAGAAAGGCACCCCTCCATCCCTCAACTCCTCGTCGCCTTCCTCCTCCTGCTCCTCGTCTCTCTCCTCCAATGAGCCAACTGTGGCCAAGAGCATCCCTTCCTTTACCAGGAAGCCCAGCAGAGTTCTGGCACAGAAACGTCCTGACTGATGCCTTTAAATCCTTACACCTTGATTAATCTGCTTGCAGGTTTAAGTAGGTGTCCACGACAGATGGCCAACTCATGACACCGAGTGGATTATGGCATCAGTATTTCATAAAAGAAAGGCTGATCTGCTATAATTAATATTCGCCTCTGTGTCACAGCACGTAAATATGAGGCAGTGGTTTAATAACGTGTATTAAAATCGTACTGCAATAAGTATTAGACACTTTGAAATAAACAATAGTAGACTAAAGGCCATTCAATGACCAGAAATTGAAATAAATAAATCGAGACAATAAGGCTACTTAAGGTATAAAATGCTTGGCCTTGCTGTTAATGTTCATCAGCAACCAAACACAGGCCAGCCAACATTAACACTCTCGATGCGAGGATTGACTTTGCAGACAGCAAAGTAGAAATTCCTAATTCCCTGTTTCGTTAGAGGTCATTCACGCCACAGACATCCAGCAAATCGCCGCTCTCCTGCATTTCCATCTCCCCGGCGCTGCTCACACGTCCACTTTATGTCCGTTTCACCAAACGATTTCCGTCCAAGTCCGCCGGTTCATTGTTCATGCAGATGCTCTTCTTGGCTTCAGCGTCTGCGGTTATTCACATCCAACGAGCTGCTCAGACACTCCCCAAATCTCTTCTCCTGCGCATGCTCCCCACTTAGCGGATGATCTCAGCAGGGGTACGATGATGCATTTAGGTGCTCCTCGTAAGCTGTCAACCTGAGGTCTGCTTTAGCTTATATTTCAATTTTCCAATTTAACAGTATACTACAAGTAGAAAAGAAGGAAATGTACTTCTTGATTATAAAATGTCACATTACTGTTAAATGTTAAATTAGCTCTGAGTAAACATCACTTTACACATTTAACATGCAAAAATGGAAGACAGAAGATATTTCAATAACACCTTTATTCAATCAAAAAAATTGTAACAATATGTTTCAAGAACAAATAATTCAATTAAATTATTTTGCAGTTTGAAATGTGACCAAATACACCCCATCCTCACAAAATTAAACTTCCATCCATTCAAGGCTTATCTAATCCAGCTGACACTGGGCGAGAGGAAGGGTACATGCCAGACAGGTCACCAGCTTATCACAGGGGTCATCATCACAATCATTCACACTCAAACTCACCCGTACTGTCAAACCAGAATCCCCAGTTAATGTGTTTGTTATATTAACCTTAACATGTATGTGTCTCTGGACTGTACGAGGAAGCAGGAGTATCCAGAGAAAACAAAATAAGCCTCAATCCTCAATATTTTTAATACAAATGAAAGGAATAATCAACAGGAAACTTCAGTCTATTTACAGTTCTTGGTCAGCTGTAGATACATTAAAATCTTGGAGCACCGTAGTCATCAGGCATCCGCTCAATGTTATACCTGTTTTTTAGAATCAGAACAAATTGATTTCAAAGTTAGCAATAACATTATTTTAATTTTATTTTTCAAAAACACTTGGAAAATAAAACAGCTACAATCAAAGCTGCCATATATTTTAATTAAAATGCAGAACCCTGCTACCTGTGGTTTGAGATGTACATGATGGGCACTCCAGGGATCTTCCTGACCCTTCTCTTCAGATCTCGGTCAACAGTGGCCAGGATGTAACACTTGTGCTGCAGAAATATTTTTACGTAATTTACATCTCCCCTTAGCAACATAGCCAGCGTTAGAAGATGGACATTTACACACATTACAGTTACTATTTGGCAATTTGCCTTTTATCAGAAAACTGTTCCAGAAAGCAGGATTAGTGTAAACTTTTAACTCTGTCACACTCCTCTTCTTACTGACTGGTTTTCTTTAATAAACCTGAACTACTTATTTGATTCCTTCTACAAACACACACATACATATATATTTTATCCTGTTTATTTACCAAATATTTTAGTTTTTATGTTTTGTACCTCAGAAAATGTTTAATAAGATTGCCTTCTTTGCATATAATTTAGTTGCACTTTTACTTTTGTATAATGACAAAGATTCTGAATATATATGCTTTGATATCAAGGTATCCATAAAGGAAAATTCAAATCAAGAGTAAATAATAAAAGAGTGGAACACACAAAATAAAATGGACTTTTTTTCCTTCCTGTTTTCTAATTAATTTGATCAGCATGTTTTTTGTTGTTGTTTGTTTAAATACCACATATCACTAAAATAATATACTCGAAACATATCACAACCTGAACTCAGAGTGATAACACAGAATTAACTGATCTAACTACAATCAGCTGTTCTGGAAACTGAGACTCTGAGGTGATTTTTGCACATGAGACCTGGACGATCTTGAGAAAAATCTGGTTTTAACTTTGTCTGAAAGTGTCCTTTCTCACATGTAGCACACAACAATACACTAATCGCTTCAGCTGGGTTCTCACTATTGGAACTACTCTGTTTAATTTCAGCCTGAGTACAGGGTAACCACTCGCCTCATCAAATCTGCAATCGGTGTCTGCAAAGTCAGACTTAAGAGGTGCAGCATCATACTTATGTTTTATCATCTGAGAAGGGGTCGTCTTCCCCAACGAAATGAAAACATGAAAGAAAGAGACGACACAACCTGGACATCTGGCAACTGAATAAAACCTCATCCTCTTCCACATCAACTCAAGCATAATCATACTCATTTATTCCTAATATTGTCACAGTTTCTTACTATCAGCAGATCAGAAAGACAGAGATTAGATATCTGACATTGCCATTTCCAGACAGCTGACAATGAGCTGGCTAAACAACAACAGCAGCTGATTATAAGCTAACATTATTCCAGCTACTGTTAGGCTAAAGTATCCTAAAAATCAATTTTCCATCTGTTGAACAGTTTCATTACATTGTCACATTTTATGAAAGTTTATTCAGTAAGTTTCTGAGTCCAACAATGTTTGTTCCACTTCAAAGAAAGTCTTACTAACACCACTAACAGCGGCAAAAACGGCAGCACTTAAAACCATCAGTGTCGCTGTCATCAGACTGAAGCGAGCTCATATACTCATATCAGATTCCTTTCACAATATTTTATAGCGTTCTCCATAGTAAATGCACATGGACACCAGCTGAGGTAAACAGCAGACTGCAGCAGACAGCAGACCTTTTCTCTACATCCTTTACCTAATTCCTTTGTTTAGGGAATAGCTGCAAAGAGTCCACTCTAAAGAGTTTTGGAGTTGGTTATGTAGTTCCTTTATTTTCTGTGGTCAATTTTTAAGGCTACCTAATTGTGTTATCTTACTGTTCAGCTCTTGTGTCTGCTGACAAGCAAACAGTTGGTGCAAATAAATTAACACTGACATTTAATTGCATATATTACCTGTGTTACTCGTTGGACTAAACAGTCATCGGCATAAGTTCCCTTGTGTGTGCAAGGCAGACGCTCAAATCTTGGATCTTTTGCTATCCTACAAAAAATAAACGAGGTGAAGACAGTTTCAATAACAAACATAACTTTAAATGCATTCAAGTTTGAAACACTTATTTACATCAAGCAGCCTTTACCTGAGCGCGACTCTGTATTTCATTCCAAGCTTTTCAATCTCAGCCATTACACAGTCTGTAATATATGGTATACCTGGATGGGATGGAATTTATTTTAAAAATTAATATAAACTTTCTGTTTTATTGGATGCTGATATAAAACAAGTGACATACAGCAACTTTATTATTTTCATAAAAAATTCCCACTGAGCACTAATACTTACATTTGGCATAAAGGCAGTCCATCATAGACTGAACAATGTCCAGTTTGGCCTTGATGGAGAAGTTTATAAAGTTTGTGTCAACCAGAATGTGGTATGGTGGGCCAAGCTGAGTGTTGTATTGAAAAAAGAGGCACGATGGGTACTTAGTCCTGCACAAAAATCAAATAAATCAAAGAAATTAAACCAAATTAATGATCAAACACTTTTTAACGATCCAATGTGTATTTCTGTTGTGTGGCTAACTTACACTTCTCTCTCCTTCAGCTGCGAAGGGTCTTTCTTCTTTTTCTCTTTTGCTTTGGCTCTGTCTGTCTCTTTTCTACAAAACAAACGATGAGTTGTGGCAGCTTTTTACGTGGGAAGTGGGTGAAGCAATGAATCACATGGCTCTAAATAAAGCAGAGACGCAGAAAGCACTGCCGAAACTTACATTCTTTGGTCCTTGAGACTGATCATTCTTTTCATCGCTGCATATCTCTTCGTTTTCTGCTTCCCCTGCATTGATGAAGCCCAAAATTGATCACAACCAACACATAAGAGCGGAAACTGCAACTGTGTTAATATCTAATTTTTCTAAATAGAGTGACAAAACCGACTCAAAACCTTTTGAAACGTTAACGTTTAAAAAAAAGGATACCGTTCACTGTTTAACCTTTAAAACGTCGCGACTAAAGATCTGATGTGGAAACATTGCATTAGCATTAGCATGTTAGCTTAACGGTAAAGCTGCCAAAACTCTCTAACCTTCAAGTCAAAAAAAAAGAAGAAGTTATCTAACAACAATTGTTAAGTCAGTGATGTTACTCTGATACAGTGAGAAACTACGTACCATTTCAAATTCCAGTGACTGAACCCACAGACCGGCTACAAGTACGACTTGCTACCCTCGTGTTAGCAATGCGCAGACGTAATCAAAAATCGACGCCCGTTCTGCGCATTTTCCGGTGGCTACGCTAGCGCCTCGCAGACGAAGGTAGCTGCAATGTTTAATAATAGTTTGGTATATATCACAATATTGCATTTGTTCAGTTTTGCTTTGTGTAGTCGTGGTTTTGCAAAAGGCACCTGTGACGATATGCACCTTAATAACCATTTTGGGGCAGGCGACGAGATTTCTGAAAGGACGCTGACATTCTGGGCTAACTCTGCTAGCTGTTAGCGTTGTGTTGTCTGGTCGGAGTGCTACTGTAGCAGTTGTTAAGGGTAGCCTTCCCACTGTGTCAACAGACCAGAGAGAATTGATGATGTTGCAGTTAACCTTTTTATTTTCCGAGGCTTTTGACCTTCCCAATAAATTTTAGTTAAGCTTTCTGTTTGAATATGTTATTTCTTTAGCTAGCAGATAGTGTGAAAACGTGCTGACAGCTGAGCTAGCGAGACCAGAATGGTTATCAATATCTGTCATAATCAGTAGCTGCATTGTTGGTCTCTCATTGGATTTGACTTGCGTATCTTTGACCCTGTTTGTCCTTACTAAAAGGAGGTTTGTCAGAGCCTCGTTTCATACATATTTCAATGCCACGGATTTCGTATTATTCTGGACATTTAAATATTCATGCTTTGTTGACAGAACAGTCTACAGCCGTGCTCCTTGGTGTTTCCATCTACCTCTTATTTGAGCAACTTTTTCTTAAAAATCCCATCTGGCTAAACTCGTTTTTCCTCTGTAGGAGATTTGAATAACTCGGTGGTGTTTGGTGTTTGAGCACGGAGAAGTCTGAGTGAAGGCTGAAAGATGGTCTGATGGACCGCCGTTTCTTCCTGACCTTCCTCTTCTGCTCACTGTCGTGGATCTTTTTCTGGGAAGTGCGCTGGAAGAAAGGAAAAGAGAGTCAGATCGAGGAATGGCTCAAAGGACATAACCTCTCTCAATACAGAAACTTATTTGAAGGTCAGTGGATCACCGTTGGCTTCAATCCTACTTGCCCAAAACAATACAGACATTTAGCTGATTTCTTTTTTTTAAGAGCAAGCTGATGTTAGTGATATGTGTGAGAAGACTTTCTGAGTTTTTGCAGAAATAACAGAGGCAAAAGTATCACTTTCAACTGGATTTACTATGGGTTTATTTCAGAGAGATTGCATTACCTCTAGGTTTGACTCTGGTTATATTTTTGTTTTGATCAGTAAACATTCAGACTAAATTGATGCCAGTGGCATGCACATACAAACAGCACAGGCGTAAGCTTTCATTATAGTAGGTTTTAATGAGGATCTAGACCTTTCGGGTCATTATGGATTTACTGGCAAGTATGAGTACTGGAGATTTTATATGCTGTTCATGTGCCATCCAGATGTACACACACTTGAGGAACTGAGTCTGAGTGTTCTTAGTCGTTTGGAAGAGGTGGTGAAGGAACAGCAGCGCTGGAGGGAGATTGCAGAGGCTCACATCCAGCTGCTCCGAGACTTTGCCTTCCAGGAGTGGCTTTGCTCCCAGAACCTGGAGCACTATTATCATACGTAAGCAATGAAAAGTCTTAACTTGAACATTTCTACTAATCTGGTATGAGCAGCAACCCTTTGATGTAATCAATTACTTTTTGCCTTGTCATAAATATAGATTATTCCCGGCGATTTCTAAGATTTTGTTTATTTTTTTAACGCTTGGTTAAGTTGTTTCATGTTGGTTAACACACACTAGGTTTATTTATGTCCACTTGAGGGCACCCTCTCCATTCACGGTTAGCTGAGTCTGCTGACACTGAGCTGTGTAGGCTGCAGTGTTTCGGAGGGTCACTGCAGTAAAAAGCATTCTTTAGAGACTGCATTTGTGAGACCCTGCAGTAATGCAGATGTTTCTGTATATGTGTTGGGTGCTTTATTCTGATTCAAACAGAACCAGCTATGATTAGTATTAGTTATTGCGCTATCAAAACAATGACAAGTATGCCGGGTTTCTTTTTTGAGTAAACTGTTATGTTTCTAAAGGTCAGCTTTGTTTCAGAAACATGGAAAATCATGTTTGTTAGGACGATTCCTGACATTTTTAGTGGGATACAGTGTCACATTTCTGAAGGTCATGGCTGCAACACTATAGCTGCCTCCACTGCTGTTGGCTTTTATGTAAGCCTTCATTGCTCACATCATTTTTCTTCTGTGCTTTTGATTCAGTGAAGAACTGGAAAAGCCAAAGTTAATTATTACATTTTTTTTGACCAAAATATAGTATAAGTGGGGATTTAAAGTTGCTTTTAGTATTAGTTGTACCATTATTGTCAGTATGTACTTATTAAACTGAGACAGCATCGCGCATGCTGATTAACAAAGGATAGGAAAGGCAGTCTTACAGTTTATTTGATTTCAGTTATTCAGTAATCTCGGTTTTTGCCCATAAAGATTATGCTGTGAAAGCATAATTGCTGCATGATCTCAGTGTCAGCTGACACAGAGACAGTATGAACATTTATTTTAGAGGATTAAAGGTCTTCTTTGTATTTATTAATACACTGTATTTATCCAGTCCATTGTTGCTGATCTGATTTTGAGCTAATGTCGTCAGGAAGATTTTATAGGATGCCTCTAGCTAGTAAAAAGGTGTATGAGGGATTATTTGTGCCAAATGCAATTAGTGATGCTGTGATGTTTTTCTGAAGTTTTCTGTTTGTATATCTATTAATGTGCGCTGATAATTATCAGTATATTTATTTATTTATTTATTTATTTATTATTGATTTGTGACTTGGTGAACCAAAGATGATTTTCCACTAATCTGGACAGTAGAGTTATTATAATTCTAATAATCTTTTGCTGTGTCCGCCTGGGCTCATCCAGTATTTTCCTCCTTCATGTACACCACAGGAATTTGTTTTGTTTTTTTCCTTCATTTTATTTTATTTATTTGGAAAAGGCTTGTTGGAACATGTCATGCGATGTAACTTTTGCAATACTAGAGTAGTTTAGGAGATAAGGTTGAGGCTCCTGGCCTGAATTGTACTTAAACCAGATTTTGTTAAGCATGTCGGACAGGTTGTTGTGTGTGGTTGGAACTGCATTCTTGTTTAACAGACCTTGAGTTAATGTTAGGTTTCAGTCCTGAAGCCTAAAAGAAAGGCGGTTGCTTAATGCTAGGATTCATTTCTATTACCTGCTTGACATACTTTCACTTTTTGTTTTACACTGCAGACTGAAGACCTTGGGTTGTATGAATTTGGATGATCTCTCTCAGTTTGACAGTCAGCTGCAGCTTTCTTTAGCTGCCTGGGGCTACTACTACGAAGACTACATAAAGTTGTCTACAGGCATCAAGATCCTCCAGACCTCCAGGGGCAGTCGTGACCAGGACTACGAGATCCGGCTGGTGCACAGCCTCGCTGAGAGACGTCTGAATGAGAAGTGGTCATTTGGTGAGACCCTGATCACATTTTTATTGTTGCCTTTAAAGAATGTTAGTTGTGGTTGCGTTCCCCAGCTGTAGAGTATCAACAGGCATTCAGATACAAGATATAAACCGAAGTACTGTTTGCTAAGTGTTTTCAAGGGTTTTCACAAATGTTACTCAAAGAAGCATAAATCATTTGAATGTAGCTCAAATTCTCTAATGGGGAAGTTATGTGTTACTTCATCTGTTTGACAACAAAACAACTCTTTGTTTTTCTGTCTGTTCCCTGGTGTGAAAACAGTCTCTTTGCACCTACTGTGGAAAAATCTCTGTCAAATAAAACACATGAATGTTGTCTCTACCTTACCAGCTTTCCTGTTGTTTAACACGGTGTGGTTTCTCATACTAAAGGACAAAGCTGGACATTTTTGTCACACCCTTTCTTTGCATTTGATTTAAAAATAAATTTAGTGGTATGGAAGACCTGCCTGAATTTACATAATAAGAAAACTATGTGCTAGAGACAAAGGAAAGTGCAAGCATTGACACTGACTCTGCAGACAAGGAAGAGGAAGTGAGCAGTTTCTACAATTGAAGTAATCAATAGTGCATTGTGTTACTGTCTTCTCAGCGGGAGCTCTCATATTTGGCTGTAGTGTGGCACTGTGCTTCTTGATAAGGGACCTCATGTTTTACGTGATTGGTGAGTACAACATTACCTATTAGTATAAGAGGCTGGGCTGGTACGGTTGGTGTTCACTTACTGATTTTTATTCCTGCTCACACTCTGGCTTTAGTTGGTGCTGCTGTTTTTTTAATTTTTTAAATAGTTGATGATGAAACGTTGGTTAAACTTTAGTTATTTTAATACTGAAATGTTTTTTTTAAAGGGCAAAAGAACATTTTGATTGCAAACATGAGTTCCAACTCTTGTGCTTCTTTCCTTCTTGTGGCAGGTGGAATTACTGTTTCCATCATAGCGTTTGTCTTTACCATCAAGTTCCTCTGTGAGCTTGCGGCAAGGGTGGTCAGCTTCCTGCAGAATGAGGATCCAGGGCGACGCGGTGATCGTAGCATCTACGACTATGTCCGGGGAAACTACCTGGACCCACGTTCCTGCAAAGTGTCGTGGGACTGGAAGGAACCACAGGAAGTGGGACAGACTATGAGTTTCGGAGTCCAGGTGACACTAGATTCTAGATGTTGAGAAAGGAAAAAGAGATGGTAATAAAATCTCATTTCAGTATTAAATGACACGTTCTATATGTATTTTTGTCTTTTTAGCTGTTCTATAAGAATGGTCAGCCTTTCCCAGCACATCGGCCTGTGGGGCTGAGAGTCAACATTACCCACATTGAACTGGCCCTGGACATCCCTGTCACACAGGAAGTCCTGCAAGACCCAGAGTCCAATGTAGTCAAAGTGGCTTTTACAGTACGCAAGGCTGGACGTTATGAGGTTGCAGTCAAGCTGGGTGGACTGAATGTGGCTTATAGCCCTTATTACAAGATATTCCAGCCAGGTAGACACGTAAAATGTTTTCATGCAGTTTACATGTCAAAACAAAATCTTTATTTTGGATGACTATATTTCTGTTCTCTTTTTCACTTCAGGTACAGTTGTTCCATCCAAAACCAAGATAGCCTACCATTTCTCCACCCTGGTGCTAACAAATGGACAGCGGCACACTTTACAAATTGAGCCCAGAGACGAGTATGGAAACCCTACTAGTAACTCCACATCTCTGACAGATGAAGCAAACTACAGTGTCCATGTGCACTCTGTAAGCAAGTGAAACCCCCTTTTCTTTTACCGATTAAACTGAGATTATTTTCTTGATGATGATGAGTATAAAACCTAGGATTCGTTTTTATTCTTAAGTTGCACAATTGCACAACCATTAGCTTTAGAACTAAGCTTGGATTCATTTTTAGTCTTTCTGCTCTTTCAGCTAGGCACAGCAGATGATGACAGTCTGGAGGGCCTCTACAGCAAATCTGTTTCAGTCAACAAGCAACAGTGCCAGGTTCTGTTGAGACTGACCCTGAAGAAGACTGGCTGTTTCAGGGCTCGCATCTCCTACAAGGATCAGCCGCTCAGCAATGGGGAATTTGACATAATTGTTCTCAGTGGTGAGCAGCTTGTACATGCTGAAGAGAAATGTATTAGCTACTGTTTTCATAGCCTAATGCTCCTCTTTGCATTGCACGTTGCAGAGAATGAAAAGGCCTGCGTGGAGAAGAATGTATCCACTCCTGGCATAAGCATCTACTTTGAGGCATACCTTTACAGTAGTGGGAACTACAGCAGTTCATCATGGCAGTTGCCAGCCTCCTCTTTGTTGGCTCCCCAGAGGAGGCCCTCCATGGGAGAAGAGGAGGATGAACATGACTCTCCTGTGGAGGGACAACCTGAGAAGGTCAAGAAACCAAAAAAGGTCTACTGTTACATATCGCCAAAGGTAAGTGACCGGTGGCAATATAATGGTTAGGTATTGGAACCAGAATCACCTTTACTCTAGATCAGTGCCCACATCCATACATACACATACAGACCTATTTACACAAAAGCTTTAATACCTGAATTATATTAGATGAAGTAATAATTAAAACACTTCAGTTGTTCTTGTATACTTATTGTCTCTTCCAATTTATTTATTTGTTTTAAATTCAGAGATTTTAAAACTGTCAGTATGAAAATATGAGGGCATTGAACCTGAGTTTTTTTTCAAACAGCAATTATCCGTGAAGGAATTCTACCTGAAAATTATTCCATGGCGCCTTTTCACCTTTCGAGTATGTCCAGGAACAAAGGTAAGCAGAACTAATGTTAGACAATAATTTTTTTAGATTGCTTTGTTTTATACGTGATTAATGTTTAATTGAATTATTTTCTTTAGTTTACCTATTATGGTCCTGACCCAGTTCACAAGTACCTAACTCTAGTAGTGGATGATGGGATACAGCCTCCTGTGGAGCTAAGCTGCAAAGATAGGAACATCATGGCTGCCACCTTCATTCGCTTCCTGCACAAGAATATTGGTTTGTTTGAGTGGAACGCAGTTACTTTTGCACGATCTGCACTTAGCAAATACCGTCTCTTTGGAAAACTGTAGTAGTAATTTAATAATGTTGTTTTTAGGCGGCTCTGAAACGTTCCAAGACAAGGTGAATTTCTTTCAGCGTGAACTCAGGCACATCCATTCCAAGAGACCTCGCACCAAGACCTGCCTAAAAGTCAGCCGACACGCCATTCTGGATTCAGTAAGTCTTACGGCGTATGTTATTCTTTCTAGTGGAAAAGCAGAAGAATAGACATAATTTGTCTAATCCAGTGTGTAATATGTGGTATGTAATTTATTTCTCCAAAACAGTGCACCAGAATGACGTTAAGCATTAAAGTCTGAGGTTTATTAACAAAAACATTTATTACCAATGTTTTCTGATTTAAAAAAAAAAAAAAAAAAAAAAGTTTAGAGGAAAGCCTTTTTAAATTATCGGCTCACATGTCACTCTGACCTTTTTCCAAAATGTTTTTTCTACGACGCCAAACACGGTGAAACAGTGCTCCCTTTTGTCTGTGTGTGTGTAGTACGCATGTCTGATATATTCCTGTATAAGAGTTGAACTTGGCAGGAGTTACAGGATTTTGCATTAACCAAATGGTGCGTGTTAATCTGAGGCATGATTTCACCATCTGAGTATGAGCCAGACACACACACACACACACACACGTCAGTCCTCTGAGATTTCAGTTTCCAAGTGTTTTTTGCTTTACATTTAGGATGTTCTATTTACTCTAATCAGATTTTTTTTTTTATTATAAGCTATGTTTTAAGACCACAGGTGTAATCATAACAGTGACGTGACCATTATGATCATATAGACTGTTTCATTTGTCATTTTTGTTCTTTGTTCAGTCATTGAAGGCCACAAGGAACTTCTCAGTGTCTGACTGGAGTAAAAACTTTGAGGTCGTGTTTCAGGACGAGGAAGGTAAACACACAATCAACACGAGGCCTAATGGAGTACTGACATTTTGCCTCAAGCAGTTCACTTAAAATCAGAAAAGGATTTAAGGTGCGTTAAAATCTTTCCTCTGCAGCTCTGGACTGGGGCGGTCCGCGCAGGGAGTGGTTTGAACTGATTTGCAAGACCCTCTTTGACACATCGAATCAATTGTTCACCCGCTTCAGTGACAACAACCAGGGCCTTGTGAGTTTCTGTTTTCAACCCTTTGTATATTCTGTATACACCATCAACACTTAGTTTTGAAACTCAGAGAGAGTATTCGTCTTCATTTTCCAGGTACACCCAAATCCTGAGAGGCCACCCCACTTGCGCCTAAAGATGTACGAGTTTGCGGGTCGCGTTGTAGGGAAATGTCTGTATGAGTCTGCTCTGGGTGGAGCCTACAAACAGCTGGTTCGAGCTCGCTTTACACGTTCCTTCTTGGCCCAAATCATTGGCCTGAGAATGAACTACAAGGTATGGAACGCAGTGCATTCCAATTAAAGAGACACTTTGCTCGGAAGTTGGAAGGTCACGTCTCTATTGTTTATCCTCTAGCATCAGCTGTTCTATCTCATCACTTAAACATTCCTGACAAAGCCAAGAAACCTCATTTCTTTCTTGGCATTATTTATTTAACAGAAAACTACCCAATGTGTTTGGCTGTTTATCCAAATTACTTAGCTTTCAAAGTTGAGAACTCCAGTCCACCCAGTCATCTTTTTATCCTTCCCTGCTAGAAGATGAAGTACCGTGTTTATTTAAAAACGTAATTTTTTCCTGTGTTTTCGTTTGATTTTCCACATGCAGTACTTTGAGACGGATGACCAGGAGTTCTACAAAACTAAAGTGTGCTTCATCCTAAACAATGACGTGAGTGAAATGGACCTGGTGTTTGCCGAGGAGAAGTATAGCAAGTCGGGACAGCTGGAGAAGGTGAGGCAACACTTTGGAAAGGAACCTCCCCTTATTTTATTTCTTCTTTTTTTTAGCACTGATGTAGGAGATCCCAGGAGATCGAAGCAGTAAACCAAACAAAAGAAACCATATTGCTTGTTTGGCTAGAGCATCAATTTTTCTTAAAAGAGGAAGAGTGGTGAGTTTATATAAAAGGATGGACGAGTAGAGTTTGGCATCCTTTATAAACTTTGTTGTTCACTTGTAAAATATCACCCAAATAGCTGACTGCGTAAATCTGTGATGAAACAGAACTCAGACTCGCAGATTTTTAATTAAATAACGACGTTACTTCATCAAATTGTTTCTTTAACATTAAAATGAATTGCCCAAATATTTATAAATTAGCTGAGAAGTAATGTGACATTTTCAAGAGGGTTTCTGGTCTTATATGTACTAATTCTTTCCTCTGGTTCTTGCTGTTACTTGCCAGTTTTCAACATACCTTAAATGTCATTTTCTATCATTTTCACCCCGTCGTCCTCTTTTCCAGGTGGTGGAGCTTATATCTGGTGGAGCTCAAATTGCTGTGACCAATGAAAACAAGATGCATTATCTTAACCTGCTGGCCCAGTACAGACTGGCCAGTCAGGTAAGAGATGAGGTGGAACATTTCCTTAAAGGTAAGGAAATGAAGCTAGCACACAGCTGCATTTTTGCATTTGTATTTTTCTTGCCAGTTCCTCTCATTTGAGATCTCTGGTAATGCGCACATAATTGGTGCATTTTTCCTGATCAATTGCAGGTTTGAATGAACTGGTTCCAGAAAACCTGCTAGCCATATTTGATGAGAACGAGTTGGAGGTATGTGCGATGTTTTGTAATTAAGTCCTGCTGACATTTTAATCAACACCGGATACTTATGGATTTTTGTGCTTCTAGCTGCTGATGTGTGGCACTGGTGACATAAACGTACAGGACTTCAAGGCCCACGCTGTGATTGTTGGCGGATCGTGGCACTTCCGAGAGAAGGTGCGTCACGGACGCTTTTCTTATCTTGCCTTCTTCCCTAGCAGCTGGTAGAAATGTCTGTGATCTTGTTTGCTTTTCTTTTTTCCTTCCCTCAGGTGATGAAGTGGTTCTGGGCGGTGGTGTCTAGCTTCACGCAGGAAGAACTGGCTCGTCTTCTGCAGTTCACCACCGGCTCCTCTCAGCTACCCCACGGCGGGTTCAACACTCTTTGCCCCTCGTTCCAGATCATCGCTGCCCCCACACATAGCACTTTGCCCACTGCACACACCTGGTGAGTAGAAGCACACATACTGAGAAAAAACATGCCTCAACACTGCTGCTATGTGTTTTTCTGACTGCTGCCAAATCCTGCATCATGTCTAAAACCAACAGTCTTCTCACTGATGATATAAATCTTTAAGACCAGATCACACGTCCAGTAAATAGTTTTAATTGTACAAAAAAATGTTATTCAAACGGGAGAAAATAGCACATTTCTGTGGAATAGTTTCAGTGGCTTATTTATACATACTAATGAGTTTTTTATGGCAGCAACAGGATGGCATACATGGGACTGAGTCAAAATAAACTGTGTGAGAGAGTAAAAAAAAATCACCCACTGCAACACCATGGCTCACTGATATGTTTTTAATAGTTGCTGGAAACAATAGAGCTCTGTGATGGTGTGTTTTGTTATATCATGTCTGGAAATGCTTAAAATCATTTCCGTTTTTGGTCTTTTAAATTGATTTTTTTTTCTCTATACATAACAAATAATGTAATATCAGCCTGTTCTCCTTTTCAAATCAACAAATCGTTCAACCACATGCTGACTCTCTGTGTCTGTCTAGTTTTAACCAGCTGTGCCTCCCTACCTACGACTCCTACGAGGAGCTGCACAAGATGCTGAAGCTGGCCATCAGCGAGGGCAGTGAGGGGTTTGGCATGCTCTGACTCTTCCATCAACTGGCACTGTGGTTTCACACATGAGACCAGCACTGCTCCACTGCCCTGGTTTCCTGCATTGGTTCACATTTAACAGGTGGACTTGTTGGCACTCTCACCCTCTCTAATAAATACCCTCTCTCAAGATGAGCGAGCGTTTCAGGAAGTCCCAGGAGTCTGTGGTGATTCTCGTATGAACTCTAGTGCTACTGTATATAAAATATTCCACTTTTGTATAAAGAAAAAAGGAAAAACAAACAGACAAAAATGACAAAATTCCAACTGCTGAAAAAGGGTGTTTGGAAAATTTTTATTTCCTGATGCTAAAGTTTGCTTAGTTTTATATGTTTGAGAGACGAATAATACTAGAGCAAAGGCCTTGAGTATAACTGTATAACTGCTTCTTTGGCATTTTGCAAACTGAGGAACACTTAAGTGCAACAGCAGCCTACATGTGACGTTGGTGACACGTGCATGTACAGCACTTTGGCCTTAATCGATCAGGGACTGATGTGTGTATGTAAATATTATAATATCACTCTTTAATTTGTACATACTAGCGCGTATACAAATGTTTTCATCTTGTTACTTTTTGATTTAATATTTAAGGAGAAGGGATTTACTTTACTGTTGCACGTTTGATGGGTTGAGATTTAATATAATTTCTACAAGTTTTTTTTTTTTCTGTCTGAGCAGAAGTGGGTTTTAAAAGCAGCCAAGTGATATTGTTTCTATATACATTTTAACTTATTGTGTCTTAAAAGTAAAGTTTCTGTTGACCCTTAATCTTTGGTTTTTTATGTTTTATAAACCTGCCTTATTCATGCCCTTTGCCTCTGATTGTATCCCGAGAGGTGCGTAGGTGAGAGAAACATACTCAACAATAGTAGGTAATAGTCATGTTATGATTTTTCTCTTATTACATGCAGAGGTTACTGTGGATGTGAAAGCTGTTTGGGTGTTGGAGGGGTGAGCCCTTGTATAACAAACATTTTGTTATATAATGCTTTTGACTGACTCATTCACAGCCTTTCATGGGTTTACCTCAGAATCTCCTTTGCCACCTATGCATCCTCTGACACAGGTGTGTATGTTTTCATGCACATGCATGGCAAACATGTGCATACGGTTTGTTCATAGTTGCCTCCTTCCAGCCCTGACTGTACAACCTTTAGCCATATGCTCCATCATCCTGTAAGCTAAGCAAAGCATCTTTGAACAATAAGCCCTGTTTCTTTGTTATATTGTTGTAAAACTATTTATTTTTATTGCTGTTAGTTTTGTCGATATCCTGAGCCAACAGAAGTGTTTCCTTGTTTATTTGTTTGTTTGTTTTATGAAGTTTTTTCTTGTTTATTAGCACTTCCTTTTGTGTTGCAGAGTTTACATGGTCATTGGCCAATTTGGAGAAGTCTGCTGACAGCTTGTAGAGCATTTAGGAAAAGTGATGTTTACTCATAGCAAACAGAAAATGTTAATAGGTAATGATTCTTCTTAGTAGTGTTTTGATTAGTTTTGCCCCGTAAGCAGTCAAATTTGACTCAAGAGATTGAACTTAGTAAATGGCAAAGAAATCCCATTTTGACAGTAAGTGTTGGATTTATTTGCATTGGCTCCTCAGTGCCAATCGAATGTCAGAGCTTTAGCTGATCTTACAGTGTTAAAGAGGTTTGTGAGGGTTTAGGCGCTCGTGTTTGTTTGGGTTGTGCAATGTTGACCTGACCTTCAGCACCAGTACCAAAAGCTGACATCATATTTATCCAGCACAAAGCGTAAGCATTACTTGTACGACTTGATCAGTGTAAACAAGTATAACTGAGTTCTGTCCTGTAATTTTATGTTGTTTAATGTTTTGCTCTTCACGATCATTTACTACTCTGTTTTCTGTTTAGATGCTTTTTGGATTAGATGGCCTGAGTGTGATTTTTAGCGATTTAGATGTTGTGAAATATTTGCCTATGAAGTTGAAGATAGGGTGGGGTCCGGGGGGTAATTCTTTCCTTTTACTTCTTTGTTTTGTTTTTGTTTGTTTTTGTTTTTTTAATGGCGAGCCTCTGCTGCTGATGAATGTTTGAGATTCTCTGGATGGAGCTACTTTGTTTATGGGAATAAAAATGATGGAATAAATTCTTGTCATCTTATTTCAACGTCTGTGTGTCGTATTTATCTTATCTGAAGAAGTGTTATTACACACCCCTATTTCCACCCAAAAACCCAGTCTATGGTTTGGTGCCTCACATGTGCTGGTTTGAAAGTTGACCTTGATCTGACCCTAAAACACCCTGTAAACTAAAGTGACGTTCATTTAGAAAGCTGGAACAGGTGTAATGCTTGAGAATAAGACTTTCTTGGCCAGACGAATGCATGTTTTAGGCACAAGAGGGCACTGGCTCTACATGTGACATGAGCTCACCATGAGTGACAGATGCATGCTGCATCTTCTATAATCCCCACAGACAGGTTGGCTGCAGTGATGAGGGAGCTTTCCTGTCTTCAGCTAACCCGCTATACTTTAAGTCTTCCACACAGAGGGAATCCCTGCATTTACGAGCATTTCTCATTCTCTCCTTCATGCTCGCAAATACAAAATAAAGTTAATTTAACTTGGAGGGGTAAATTAAAATTTGTATGATGATTCCTAAATGCAGAAAGCATAATGGGGGGGAGAATGGCTTCCATCATACGGAGGCAGCCGCATCAACACAGGATGTGACAGAAATACACTCTTGCCCTCCTGTTTGTTTTCTCAGTCGATGTCTGATAAGCCCTCAACTAAGAAAACATCTTTAATGTCTGTGGCTACGCAGGTCCTGTGGCCATCAGCACAATACCCACATATTCCTGGCGCGACTCCTCGTACTGTGGTCTGAACACTATCAGGAGCCGGGAGAAGGCATCTTGAAGTACTTGGAGGCAGAAGTCCAGTTATTTGGTCTTGGCATGCACCTGTGGATTTGCATAATGGTCTCTCTCAAATTTCCCCCAGGAATGCTCCCTAAAGAGGGACCACAAATCAGAAAGTTGTCCTCTGGCATCTAACTAAGAATAATGTACCATGTTGGAAAGGCCTTCTTTCCTTACAGAACCTGTGGGAGATCGCTCAGCAACAGTACAGTGTTGTTTTTGTGTGTGTTTTTTAAATAAATTTAAATCTGATGATAAAAATTCCCTAGAAAAAATATGTTTCTCAGACAAATTTTCCATGCACTATTCCATAAACAACTCCAGACCCAACTGTAGCTTGGTTTGGAGGTTTAGGGTTTGCCAAGTTCCTGGAGGGGGGGGGGAGTCAATTTATGGGTGGTTCTCTTCGACCAAAGAATTTACTTGGTCGAAAATGCAGTGCCTCATTTCCCACTTCAGACACCCCCTGCCTCTGAGGAGATGTCCGTCGGTTTCTCTGATCAAAGATAATTGTCCGCAGACAGGGATCCACACAAGGGAGACAACACAAATGTGGCACGCCTTTATGCATCTTTAGAACATGACCGCGCGCTCTCTTCCCTGCTAAACAGCCATGGGGGTTGTCTGCTTCCCATTCCAACATGCAGGTCCTCATTACCTGATTGGACGGTGCTGATTAACTGCCAACTGGATTGGCTGCAGATATTTATCATCTGCGATGATTGGGCCAATTTAGACTCCAATCTTAATCAGGGTTGTTGAAGGACAGCAGCAGGCCGAAACTTCAGTTCTCTCCAGGAAGTTCACCGTTACTGTACACAATCTAGTGATTTCATGTTACATACAAATGGGTCCAAACCGTCCCAAACATCAGGTCTCTTCATATGCACACATGCTGGCCCTCTAGAAGAAGCAGAGTATGAAAGAAGAGCCTCCCTCCATCCGCAATGGCTTACCACAAACGCGACTTTGACTGTTTTGGCTTTTTGGGGGAAATTCTGCCTCAGCTGTGCCTTCCGAAGTTGGCCTATCAGCATCTTAGAAGTGTGGTTCTGCTATTGACGTTGTTGAGGATTATGGAGAAAACAGCTGTAAGAAATGCACATCACAGTGATGACAATGGTCTGGCAACTGAGTGCGGCACAGGAATGTATGGATGGGATGTTACTGCTGATTAAAGAGATTTTTTTTCCCTGTGATCTCTTGATATTTCACAGATTCTCTGTTGCTCCTATCAATTCTTCTGTTATTTAAGTGATGAGACCTGGCTCTCAACACTTAGGCTGAGATGACTGCAAGTCTACCTGGAACAGCACGTAAAAGCGGCCTGACAAAGGAGAAAGGGCCTTGTTTGAATACATTCCTCTGTCAGGAACAGGACCGCCAACATGTGCTTTGTTTTGAAAGTGATATAAACGTCCATGCGTACAGCTGAGGTCAGAGACAAGCAGAAGCACGCGTTTTGAAAAACTGCTAGCGCGGAGATTAAGCGTCCCCCAGCTGATGGCTGTCTATATTATATATGATGCTGGAATGTGCCTATTGATTCATGGGGTTAGCTGTCCTGCTGGGATGTGCAGCTGTACTGTATTTGATATGTTGGGAAACATTTCAGTAGTTATATTTCTTTTGTAATAACAGGGACTCTAATGTTGATTGTCTAACTGTCTGAGAAATACCCCATGCTGCTCCGCCCTTATTGTTAGCACAGTTGTCACTATAGCGTATGTGAATAGGCTGTGAATTGCAGCTTAGCCATGTTAACAGCATGGGTCGCGGTCTAGTTGAGTCTGTCGCCTGACCATGGTAATCTAGACTGAAACATCTTGACAGTTTTGTACAATTAGTCTCCTAGTGACTTTCCTCAACTTTTCCCCATAACACTAGGCTTTTCTTTTGTGTCTGTTGGACTCATTGTCAGTGGGACAGATATCTATTGCAGAGTAGCTGATTCCTGACTGAGACTTGTCCTGCATCCCCCTCAGAAAACTCTGAAATATCTCAGCACTACTCCGTACATTTACGCATTTGTGGTTTCCCCAAGTTAGTGATGTTTGATTTCTCTTCAGCTGCTGAATTTGACGCAGATCTACTACAGTTCATCTAATGCTATCACTAGATCAAAAAAATCTATTTTTAGGGGATTTATGATAACAAAAAATTATGATAATATCTTTTCTAGTGTAATACTATAGTACAAAAGTCTTGAACCTGAACTCTCTTAGGCAGCTTTCTTGTCAAGCGGTCTTCAGGAATAGTTCTCCAGGCTTCTTGTAGGACGTTCACTGCTCTTCTTTGGATGTTGGCTGCCTTTTGTTCTGTTGTCTGTCAAGATGATGTTGGGTGTTTGGGATTATTGTCATGTAAAAAGAAATGAATCGGGTGCCATTCAGATGCTTTCCAGATGGTACTGCATGGTGGATGAAAATCTCACTGCATATTTCTGTTTTCATAATTCCATTAATATTGAGAAGATCTCCAACCCCAGCGATTAAAATGCAGCCCAACACATGACAAAACCCCCCACAGTGTTTTAGAGATGACTGTCACTCTCACTGTTGTTCCTCTCTCCTGACCTCTTGGACCTGTTGGTGACCATTTGAACCAAAAACTTCAGTTATGGATTAATTACTCTGATTTTACCACAGATTTTCAGTCCAGTTCTTGTGTAATTTTCTCCCCATTTCCCCTCCTTAAGAATGGCTTCTTGATAGCCAAACTTCCACTGAGACCATGCTTAGTTATGCCAAGTTTTATGGCTTTGGGAATCAGCTTGTTGTTTGAATGGGGACAAATGATGATTTTGCAATAGGCTGCTTGTAAGTGCCTACAGATACAATTTAACATTGGTTCTTTGCTAAGTTGTCTGTTATATGTAGACACAACATTGACTGATGAGTTAGGTTCCTTCTTTATGCTTGAATGTTTCATAGCCCAGTGTTAAGTTTCTGTACAAACTGGACTGCAAACGAATGAAAAAGCAGAAAAGACTTCAGCAAAGAATATTGCTGAAGAGCACTTTCAAAGTCACAAGAAAGTCTGACACCTTGGAAGTGAGATATAAAGAAATGAGGGGTGGCTCAAGACTTTTGCATAACACTGTATACTGCAAACACTGTTGGATATTTAATTCCAATACAGCTTTACAGAGCCACTAGTCTGACTCTCAGCTCTTTTAGTACTTCTGGCCGTATCCTCATAAAGTTCCCCATATCAAATTGTCCCTTTTACTGCAAGCATGTAAAATGCTTCATACAGTTTCTGAACCATGAAGAAGAACAGGACTGTTTACAACAAATTCTTCCGGCGTGATAAAAAGCTGCATAACTCTGGTTTTTGTGGCACAAGGTCAGGATCAAACTAGCTGTCATGAATTCTGACTCCCACAGTTATGCAAATAGAAATATTAGGGTCTAGTAGAAAATGACCAGTAATAAGCCTGGCATTAGTCTTCTTTCCAACCACATCCACTCCAAGTCAGTAGAGTGCTCCAGGCCACTGGGCTGATCCCAAGCACTGTAATTATTCACCTAGGAAGCTCAGTATGTTCAGCACAGTCGCCATATTTTGTACTGTCCTCTACTCTGTGTATTACAACAAACTTGGCTTATTTGGCAATTTGCTTCCAGATGACAATACAGGTGCCTTTAATATATTTTGATTTATACACTGTAACAGTGGATTCAAGTGCTTTATTTCCTTATTAAATTAAAATAAAAAGAGTTCCTGCTTAAGGTTTACCCACAGTTCCCCTGCACAACCTAGAGCTCCTTATTTGTAAAAAGCACTGCACTGCTGGTCTGTGGCTTGGGCCAAATCACTACAACGTGGAACTCTGACAGCTTTTAGTCATCCTCGGAGGTACGGTTTTCTTACTCAGGGGGGTAATAAATACATTCATACTTTCTCCGGTAAGAAAAAAAGAGGCTTTAAATGGATTTCACTGACCACAGCAAAGCAAATACAACAATAGTAACCACATCTGGCCAACACATGTGCCATCTTTTTTTGTGTACATATCAGCAGCATCCAGCTCACAGTGTGTTTACAGCACGGAGCCAGATATCACCTTCTCTTCTGCGCTGTGAAATTGAAACTGTTGAGAGGACAGAAGAAAAAAAAGAGTTTGACAGGAGCATCAAAAACAAGATGTCAAAAACAAGCCAAAGCATTTTATTTGCACACATCCAGCTCAGCCTAGGGATGCCAGTTTGGGAGGGCCTAGGCCGGGACTGAATTATACTCTACATACTGCTGCAGATGAAAGAAAGGGAGAGGTACAGCACACCTGCTGGAAACTGCTGATTGAGGGGAAGTGTGTTCCTGCCTGCTGCGGTGATCTCTGCCAAGTCATACCGACAAGAGATGGTCGACACAGTTGGGACCACCCTGAAAAGAGAGAGGAACAGGGTGAGGCCTGGACTGACAGAAAGATTGACGGCATCCTATCAGCTGCTACTTCCCCAACATGTACAGCCATTTAGATAATGGCAGGCTGCTTCCTAAACCCTGTGAAAAAGAGGCTTCATGTTCTCCCTCGTGACTGCATTTCAGCTATGTTCTCATGAATAGCAGATTCATATGGGCCTTCTTGACTGTCAGTACTACATATAGAAGTCTGATGATTGTAATCTTGCTGAACAATGTACACTTTTCAATCCATCCGTTTTTTTTTTACTGCTTATGCAGTTCAGGGTAACAGCAGGGTTGGAGCCTCTCCCAGCTGTCACAGGGCGAGAGGTGCTGTTCACCCTGGGCAGATCGCTAGTCTGTAGCAGGGCACTTTTCATGTGCAAGACAGCCTTATCACGATATGATGTAATGTATCCAGGCTCCTTTATGGGATAGCACTGTAGTCTGTCGTGGCAGGGCTCACTTCCTCGTTAAGGCTGTCATCGCCCAATGGGATGATGAGAATGCCATCCAGAAATAAGCGTGAACATCAGAGAGGCCACAGACATGGCATCAAGTGTTTGTTTTGCTCTGGGTATGAATTACGCAAGACACTGTCTGTGTATTTATCAAGGTTAGAGAGGGACTGCCACTAAGGCTCACCACACGTCTATATTAATTACATTAGAGATGTTAAAATGAGGACTTTCAACAATACCTTTCAAACGTGTGAGTTAAAATAATGTTTTTCCTTTTCTGAATGTTCTCTAGATCATATTTTAAGGTTTTTTTTACTCTGTAAGCTAGACAAGTTATACACATAGGTTTAAAACAATTTGTAAAAAGAGAAGCATCCTCTAAAAGAGGTCAGTGTTGTGAAATGCCTGCACAGTAATAGTCAAAAGAAAAACATACAATTCTTTATATTTCACTAGGAAGACGGGAAATATGTGGAGCAATTTATTGGAACATTTGCAAACATATGAAAATACAGCATATAAAGCAAAAGCAGAATTTTTACAATTTTAAGAACTTGAAAGTTAATATTTGGTGTGATCATGTTTTATTCTTTAACATAGCCTGAAGCTTCTTGTCATTTCTTTAGGTTTGTCATACTCTTCACAAATAGGTCTTCAGGCTTCTTAAAGGACATTCAAAGCTCTTCTTTGGATGTTGGCTAGCATTATGTTCTGTTCTCTGTTAAAATGGTCGTGCATCTTGATCATCTTGATCATTAATGTTCAGGTCATGGATCTGGGAAGGCCAATCCATGACTGATAATGTTTCTGCAAATTAGGAGGCTGGAAGCTCACACAAAGTTGCTTTTACTATGGGCATTGGGCCAAAATACAAAGGAAACAGCCATCAATAATCTTACAGTGCATCTGGGTTTATTTCACTTTACATTAAAGGTAACTAAACTTGAGAAAGAACACAAATGGAGTGCTCAACTCTTAAATAGAAAAGAAGGTTGGACCATAAGTCATTAACTGAGAAGAACAATTTAAACTCATTTCAGCTGCAGGAGTGAGACGAGCAAGCTAAAGGGCCAGGTGAGCTCAACGGTCAAAGAAGCTCAGGAACCAATGATGAGAAATCAAGAGAGGAAAAGAGGTAAATATGGTAATAAAATAAGAATATTTACTGCAGTTTTATTGTGTGTTTCTCTGTGCACGTATGGTTTGACTGAACTGGTAGTGTGATTGGGATGATTGTCATGCTAAAAAAGGAAGCTGTTGCCAATCAGACACTTACCAGATGGCATTGCATGGTCTATCAAAATCTGACCGTACTTTTCAAGGTTCATAATTCCATCAGTTTAGACAAGAACGCCGACAACACTGGTTGCAATACAGCCTCAAAACATGACAGAGCCTCCACTGTTTGTTTTACAGATGGCTGTAGACACTCATTGTTCTACCTCTCTCCTGATTTCTTAAGTACACATTCAAATTTGCCACTGATTTTTAGTCCAGTTGTTGTGTAATTTGGCATACCTCAGTTTTTTTGCTTCCTTAAAAATTGCTTTTTTACAGCCACCCTTCCACTGAAACATTTCCGATGAGGCTTCAGTGAACAGGAGATGGATTAATTGAAGGTCCAGATGCATCTCTCAGGTCCTGTGTCAGGTCTTTGCTGGATTTTTTCCTCTTTAGGACGTGACTTTCAGATACCGATCATCTGCTGCAGATAGAACTGGCAGGCCCAAAAAACTTTCAGGAATACGCTCCAGATATACTGTATGTCAGGGTTTCAACTACTAGCTCTTTCCTGATGCAAAAATATAATTTTATGTCTGTCAAGCTCATATTGTTGCTACTTTTTGTAGATTTGGTTAAAGAAATGGGAACAAATGATGTGCTTGTGTGACAGACAGACAAAAAAGAAAAAAAAAATATTTAAAACTGTTTTTTTGTTTTTTTTTTATAACTTGTCTGTCATGTGTAACACTTTAACAACACAGTCTGGCTTCTTGGAAGCAAACTATAAAGAAATCAGTGGTGACTCAAGACTTTTACACAGTACTGTGCATGCATATAATCCTCCTCTGGCTAGACTGACAGACGAGAGAGATGCTGACATGCTTGTAATTTGGTTGCCGTATTTGGACAATGAGGAAAAAAATATATTGGGTAAAGGCCCACTGTTGACATTGTCCAAGCTGTGAAACCCAGTAAATACACAAAATACTGGATATTTATTATATCTTCAGCCATTAAACTGTCACCAGTCAGCCCGGCTGTTAAGACGTTACATTTCGTGCCAGTTAGTTCACATAATTCACAGACCTGATGGAATCCCACAATTTTTTTTAAAGTCGCACAGCCGAACGGCCGTCGTCGTTTCAAAATCGCTCACAGTATGGGCCAGCGTCTCCACAAGGGCATACAAAAACTTTTCAGATGTCCAACACTGTACATAAAATGCGGTTGAGACATTTTCCATCCACCAAATTCATCAGTGATGTTGTTATGGTCGTTAGAGAACGCAACAGCAACATTTTTGTGGCAAAGTAAACATTACCTCAACAAAGAATTTGCCCAAAGACTTCTCCGAGGAGGTTTTGCATGGAAATAAACTTCCAAGTAAATACGGTGTGTGTAACACTTTTCAGTCAAACTCCACAGACGCTCTGTATTTATTACAGCATAAATATGAAAGCCTCCCATTTTCGGTCCCATTTTTTTCCTAAGAATGAAAATGGCACAATAAAAGGCTGTTATGCAACCAAAGATGTTTCTGGGTGTTTCAAACAAGGAGATTGAGCTATTTTCTGTTTAGGTTTGTGATTAACAGCCCCCAGGTTGTCTCCAGATGTGGTTTGGCCTCAGACACACACACACACACACACGCTGACTCTGATCAGCAATAAAAAAAGGTGACCCCTCATGACACTATCCATCATCATAAGAGATGACGCGGTGATCTAATAAGAAGATCTGACTCTTTGTGCAAACATGAAATCATTATTTAAGCTAAATGGTGGACAGCTGGTTGGGCGTTTAGAAGCACAGGCAACAGTTACCAAACTTCTCATCACATGCTATTAACTGGTGACATAAAAACAATAAGGTGTTGGGAAACAGTAGGAGAACTTATGTGAATTCAACCATCAGAGCCATCTAGGTCTTTTGTACCTCCATTTATTTTATGAGGGAGACTTGGTCACAATTGATCTATAAAACAACAAATAGAGACCGAGCTGTTTGTAAATAAAAACTGCCCCCTTCCTTTCCACTGTCCAGTTTGCCCATTCCAAAATCCTCTGGAGCCTTACATAATTTCCAAACATAAAAATCTGGTACACAACAAAAAACGTGCATGATTTTAATCCTTTTTTAAAATTGCTCTGAAATGCATCTAAACATCCCACGCACCATTTACTTATATCATGATCTATCATGCAAGTCTTAATATACAAGCCCTGTGATTGATTCCTCTTGGGTTATCTTATCTTCAGCTAAGTAGAAACAGTTGAAGGACAGTTTTATGACTTTATCATTTTGTTAACAGCTCTCCATAATTGCCGTGTCACCGTGTATTTTTCTACTCAGCTGTCATCCTGTTTTTATTCATTTAGTAACTTAGCTCTTTCTATGATAAACACTCTTCCGGACCGTGCCAAGACAATCCGTGGAGAAAGGGGTCCTGGGTACTGCAGGGCGAGTGCAGAAACAACACTGCATTAGTTATCCTAAAGTCAAAGAGCTCCACAATGACAGAGTGATAAAGTGCAACCTTGATCTTGTTTCATTGTGCTATATATTACTGGTTTCTTGCATCTTAAGATTAGTCACAGGAAACAAACCAAAGCTCCCTCTGCGGAGATCCTGTTTTTAAATTTGGATTTAAGGATATAATTCTTTGATAGACTGTGACTGAACATGTAGTAGGCTGATAGAGATGATACAGCTGCAGATTCGTGTAAACACATTGGAAATAGTGGTGTACAGTAACCATGAAGTTTACTGTAACATCAGCAGCAGCATTATTGAGTAAAAGGGTTCTAGTTTTATTTCAGAAACTCAATTTGATATTATTCAACCTGCAGGTGAGGAAAAATGAACAGGTAAGCACTTATCATCTGTCTCTATATAGAGAAGCTACAGCAGGGAGAGAGTTAGCTTGGCTTAGCATTACTGTAAGACTGGAAACAAACAGCTAGTCAGGCTCTGTCCAACACCTCTTAAACTGCTAGCTTTTACATTTTTACTGGGTTTCATAAAGATTAACATGTATTAAATGTTGATGAAAGACCTACAGCTATGTTGGCAGGTGAATTTGGAGATTTGTATCTATAGCTTCACAAAATCCACTTTTCGTCACCATAACCTGGTGACCCCCCCCCCGAAAAATCCTCCTCACAACTTCTTTTGAGCAGCTTTGTGTAGGAAATTGTTTCTAAACTGATTCTTTATATATCCTTTATAGGTCTTAGGACTTTTAAAGCAGTGCTTTAAAATAACTTTAAAAAGATCTGAAAAGTTCTTCCAAAACCCTTTTCTTCCTGATAAGAGAAGCAATAGCCTGGCAGCAGAAAGTTTCATCTAATTGCTGGTTTAGACTGCGCGGCCTGCTGGAGACTAATTTGAGGTAAGCAAATAAACAGATTTAACTCTCTTGGATGACCTTGAGCTGGTGTGACTGTGAAGCAAGCATGGCACACTCAGTGAATTTTCCTCTTATAAATAAAGGTTTAAGTAAACACTGCTTAATCATTTTGTCTAAATTCATCAGCTTATACTAAGTACTTATTTACTTATTTCCATCCTGACTGTCAATCGTGTACAGTATTTGACCGTTAGGTCCTGTAGATATTTAGATGCATTGCTCATGATGCCATGAAGTCATGAGGATCAGCACGATAAGTAAACTCACCTCTTCTGGCACTTGAGGCTGTTTAGCAGCATGTCTGTCTGCGGGCTTATTAAAACTTGGCTCCCTAATGAACATTCGCCCTTGAAGCCTGCTGAGTGCTTAGTGCTGCTCAGGAGACGAGGCTCTGGACGCACGGGGCCTCTCTTCCTGCTCCCTACTGAGCGCTCGGTATAAAACTCAGCTGTACCGGCAGGCCGGTTTAGAGTCATATGAATACTTTTACATTACAGTGAACTGGAATGTTAACAAAAGACAGTCCACAGAATAAATTCTATGCTTGTTCTTCCATGTTTTATTTCAGGAGGAAATAAATTTTGTGAGCTAATGTGGAGAACTGTTGCTTTGGCTTGGTGACAGTTTCTGTGTGTCGTTTTGTCATTGTCATCTTGTCAGCTTTGCCTTGGGTGATTTAAAACCCACTGCTGCAGCAGCATGGGAGAGCGAGAGCAAAAAAGCTGTTCCACATGGGCTGACTGAGACCCTGCAGCCATGCCGTGAGTTCACACTACACCATGCCAATGTGTGTGTGCATGTGTGTGCATGAGAACTGTAGCTGAAGCTGAGTGTGATGTGGGGCAATGGTAGACAGAGTTGCTCAATAACATAACCAGCCCAAGATTTCTCTCATGGGTGTGATTCACAAAGTGGGCAGTTATGGGAAACATCCAAGAAGTCCGACATCCAAGAAGTCCGACTTAAAAGACATGAAAATCCTGTTCTTTTTAACTATCCATCCATCAAGAACATCAAACCAACAGTCAATTGTTCTGGTAGTAGTGTGATTGTCTGGGGCTGTTTTGCTGTGTGAGGACCTGGACAATTCATCAAGCCATGAATTCTGCTCTCTACCAGGAAATGCTGAAGGAGAATGTCCAACCAACAGTTCATGGCCTGTTAAATTATGCAGCATGACAATGATCAGAAATGCACCAGCAAAATCACCAAAAAAAGGATTTTGCAGTATCAAAGCACAGAAGAGTGGGCTGAAATTCCTCCACAGCATTTTGAAAGAGTCATTGGCAGTTTTCAAAAACACTTTATTGACGTTGTTGCTGCCAATGGTGGCCTATCTATCTATCTATCTATCTATCTATCTATCTATCTATCTATCTATCTATCTATCTATCTATCTATCTATCTATCTATCTATCTATCTATCTATCTATCTATCTATCTATCTATCTATCTATCTATCTATCTATCTATCTATCTATCTATCTATCTATCTATCTAAGTCCTCTGGTTCTGCCAAAGATGAATGTGACGCTAATTTAAAAAACAGTTCAAAGACATTCCTGAAAAGTGCCATGATGAATGGGGCAGTTTTCCCAAACATCTGTTGGAGGCCTCAGTTTCTGTCTGCCTGGAGGGCTCTCGCAGACAGGTCAGGGTAGTCAGAGAGACTTCCTCCCTGAACCTTGCATCCCTCCAGTCCAGTCCCATGGATCCCATGGTCGTAACAAGGTTTCATTGATAGCTGTTCCACTGACTGGACTAAAGTTTAGCCGTTGTTGAATGCTGCCGTTGATGTTACCCTACTGACCTTCACGCACTCAACACTGGTGACTGATAATTAACAAAAGCCTGTGGCAGAGAGCACTTTGAAGTCATCTCTGCTAATTGTCGTGTCATCCCCTTTTTACTTGAAGTTTGCTTGTGGTAAACAGAGACTAGGCTATGGTGGGCCAGAGGTTTGTTCTGACTAAATGGACTATGGGGAAAAGGTTTAATGGATTGAAAAATAACAAATTTATCATGCTTAATAGGAAGCTATTCAGGTCAAATTGACCTCATGCGGGGGGTTAAATCGCATCGTAACTTTCTGGCGCTCGACCTTCACTGTTAATTGGGGGCAGTGAAGAAGATTTTTCATTCTCCTAACTGCTGAAGAGAGCACATGATTCTCTGCTCACAGCTAACCAAGCATAAGGCCCGTGCAGCAGGACTAGCAGGCCTTAAACACGAGCATTACACGAGTGCTGCATATGGAAAGAAGATTATTCCTTCAAAACACAGCTAGCAATTAGTTTGCCTCAAACTCCAGCACCATACCAAGTTTATGTGCTGTCATGTTGAAGGCTGGGAAGCACGTGTCATCAGTGAGTCAGCCACCAAATAGGGTTTATGTCTCATCCATTCCCAGCAGTAAAGATAAACAGAACTTAACCTGCATTACTCAACAGGCCTGCAGTCTAATATCAAAACAACTGACAATTTGTTAAATCTTTGCTTTATGGTGCGTGCAATCAGACTAACACATGGGTGGCTTAGGGGTGAAATAAAATAACACAGTCGACGTCTGCACTAAAAAACCCCTGCAGCAAAACAAGGTTTAAAAAACAACAAAAAAAGTGAGTTACAGCTGACACTGCTGTAAATAAAGATACGATTTAAAGGCAGATGTACAGTTTATTTACCACACATGCCTATACTTTCCATATTATAAACATTACAGGCTGTTTGTTGATACTTGACTTAAATCATCGTGACCTTCTGGAGGCAATTAAAGGACTCTAATGGGAACAGCGTTTTTTCAGGCAGTTTTTCAGATGTATGGTCTATTTTATAAGACGCTACCTGACACTAATAAAGTGTAAAAGAGGAAGAAGGAGAAATCGCTCCTTTATTGCTTTTCCCACTGAAAAAATAGTCCTTTTGTTTCGATTGCACTCCCTGAATTTAGATGCCAGGTTGGTGCCACACAGTTGGCATGTACTTTGAAGTGCTTGTCTCACCTTTGCCCCAGTTTCTAAAAATACCTAATCTAATATCACCCCTTGCATCTTTCTTTGTTGTGTGTTATGAAAACGTGATGAACAGAACCATCAGTTACCATTTTTGCGAGATACACGTGTGGAGCAGTTTGTTTTTCTGCGGTGGGTAAGGGGCTGAGGGGTAAATGCAGCAGATATCCATTTCTGTCCTCCTGGTAAAGCTGCTAATGTGGAAAATGCTTGACCTTGATTTTCCACGGTCGGTTGGTAGAGACAGCGCAAAGCCGTAAAGCAACGAGAATAGGGGCTGAAGCTTTGAGGCACGGCCCATCTATAAACCCTTCAAGACAAAACAGCAACAGAGTCGGCCCAGAGCGCCTTGCGGCCAGGTCGCAACCAGGGGGACCAGAAGGAAGAGAGCTCCGGGGGCTCGGGCCAGCGGTGCGAGATGCACGCTTAAATCGAGGGTAAGGGGCCAGGAAAATTGAAAGGGAGGAGACAGAAAAGCAGAGAGGAGGAAGAAAGCTCCGGTTGAAACGCCAGAATGATCTATCGCACACATTAACTCCTCCCTCTGCTGTTTTTTTCTTTTGTGAACTGAATACTCAGAATTTACAAGAATGCATGTCACCGAGGGCACTCCATCGCACTCCTATTTAGACATTACTGCCAGTGCTGATTTATGCTGTGACTGATTTCTGAATCTTTTAGGCTACATCTGGCTAATGAGTAGAAGGCCCCCACATCTTTAGAAAAATGTATGTTTTCTGGAAAGTTATTGCATGTTCTTATTTGACCTAATTGGCTGCCAGTATGATCCACCCTTTGAAACCGCTCCAGCAGCATTTATCATGCAGCGGTGTGACATCATTCTGCATATTGTTCATTGGAGATATTTTTAAATCAAACTTCAAGAGACAGAAGGACTGCACAAGAGAATTTAAGGCTGAAGTGGAGCAGCAGACACTTAACCAAAGTGTAAAAAAAACAAAACAAAGGCAGCATATTACACAGCCTACTGAAGCCATACAAGAAGACAACAATACATGGCAGCAACTTTATGTCATAACCTAGAATTTTACATTTGAATGAATCCAAAGGAATCTTCTACTTTCTTTTTGTGATTTAGGATTTTTGGCGTAATCAAATATAAATCTTACATTTGTTATCTGATTTCTCGATCAAAATTCAAGTAGCATACATTATTCAGCAAATTAACACCAAGAAGTATCTAGACTGGGGTTGTGAAATATGAGGCCCGGGGGCCAGAATCAGCCTGGCAAAGACATTAACGAGGACATGTGTTTGAAAATTTTTCCTACTGATAAAAGTCAACGTCAAGTTATAAGCGTTATTAACACCAAATATACCTGATGATGCTCTTATCACGCACAGCAGAAACCATCTTCCCACTACTGCAGAAGCTAACATCCACGGTTTTCCTTCTCTCCGACTCTTTAATCTTAATGTACCAGATTTTTTCCTGGATTGGCTGCTTTGCAAACGCCAGCCAATAGCTTGTCAAGTCAAAAAATCTGTGAATAGGCAAATTTTCCATCAATAAGTTCCAGAAATAGGTGATTCTGCAAATACTGAACCATGAATAAAAAGACCTCACCCATTACCGCTCATGCCACACCATACCACTTAGTTTAAACTTCTTCGTTGGTTAAATACCTGTAGTCTTAGTATTATAACTAGTTGAACTGATGGAAGGAGGAGATTCAGTGGTCCGGCCCACTTAAGGTTAAAGTGGGCTCTACACACCTTTGACTCAGCTGGCCTAGACAAAACCAATCAGATGAAATCAGTTTTTCAAGTACCTAGATTGAATCATTGTCTTTCTTTCTTAAAATTGTATCTCAGAAGCCAGAGTCTACTGACATATTCAAGAAGTTGTGCAAAAGCTCCACGGGGGTTCATTTGCTAGCGGGTATGAGGATGGATGTCTTGTCTTTGTCTACTATACTGTTTATTATACACAGTTCTGCTGCTAGGAGTTTCTCCGTTTCACAGACTGTGCTGCAATATGGGTTATAATAATGCATAATTATTTCTGTATCAAAGCCAATCTTTTGAAAGGGGGCAAAAGGATAATTTGTAAAAGGGAAGTACTTAATCTAATCTTTGTTACAGTTTTCATCATTCCAGTCAGCTAAAGGTCTTTGTTAACTTAACAACTCACACCCATAAATGAAAGAGCCGATCACTCAGCCGTGAAGCAATGCGAGGTGGACGCGTTGCCAGTGCTATGACATGCATCACAAACATTGCCAGTGGCGCTACAGTCTGTCTGACTTTCGCGTGTTTCTGGAGTGCTCCGCCATTTGAAAGTGTAGATGGAGCTGAAAGATTTCCCTCTTGTTTCCAGCAACGTACAGTATGGCTCGGAGGCAAACGCACATGCATTTCTCAGTTGTTTCACGGCTGCACTTGTAACACCCATTAAAAATACAAATATCACGAAAGGCAAAGTGAAGGTGGTTGTCTTAAATAACACCCATGTGACCTACTTCTATTACCCAGCTGACAGCACTTTGTTCATGCAAGCTGGGAAAGACCCTGCAGTCCAAGCCCTAAGTGCATTAGATTGATCCTGCTCTATCTTTAACTGTTTCCTCTAGTTGTGCGAATGCCTGTTTTATGTATAGTGCTCAATCTATTATGAAGCGTGATGGAGAACTTCTGTAATGATCCTTCTAAGGAAAAGCTGCCATGTTCAATGAAAAATAACACATCAATAAAGCACGTAATTCGAGTTTTTACAAAGTGGTTTTCTGCCAAAATGACCCTCCTTTTTCCACATTTTCCCTCAGGTCCTCACCGCTGCCCAGTCTGAACAATGTCAGTATTATGTTAGCTCCCGGGCAAAAAGAAAGGAGAGTTGAAGTCTTTGATACAAACAGCAAAAGGTAGCTAATGAAGAGATTGGCGCTCCTTGTTGTTAGTGCTCTCTATTGAAAGTCAATACAAGAGCCCGATTCACATAGATCACTTAAAATTCTGGAGGAGAGGCTAAGAATACACAGTTGATACTTGGTTATAACAGGAGCCCTACATTCTGGTAATGATACTGCTTAGCTGTCTTGTGTCTTACACTTGACCTCTGACCCCTCACTCGTGCAGCAGTGACAAGGCCGTCAACTAAACTGATGCAAATATGACATTCACGCTGACAGCGCGGATTCAGCTCAATGCAGTTAATCAGCTTCCATCCATTTGTCCAAGATTACGCCATCGAACGTGAGACAATGAAAAGCACTTAATAATGTGGAGGCAATTCAAATCCACTTCAGGCTTGCTGTATCAAACACAGGCACGCACACATAAGCGGATCGTCAGTTCAGTCATGGGACTTGGATATTATTGCTGATTTGACCCTTTGTGTGAAACCTCACAGTGTAATGCAGTTATATTTCTGCTCTGCATTTGAAAGATGATAGGAGTGGCTTGGTTGTCATGCCAGAGCTTTCAAAGGACTCTTTGTGTAGAAGCGTCGGCCATAGCCAGAGACATCCTCCTGGTATTTATTCTAGAGTTCCTCCAGATGCTGCAAATTGAAGCCTATCAAATTGGGCCACATTAAAGTCCACTTTCATAACATTGTTGCTCCACAAATTTTTAATGATTCCCAAACAAACTAGGGTAATTTGAATCTATCTATCTATCTATCTATCTATCTATCTATCTATCTATCTATCTATCTATCTATCTATCTATCTATCTGCCAAGTTTGGAGTAGTTTGCATCAAGAGTTCCTTTGATAGCCGAAGAGCAGACAGAGACACATCTACCTAACGTTCATCTCACCATCAGTCTAACATGGTGGTAGTAGTGTGATGGTCTGTGACTGTTTTACTGCTTTAGCACCTGGACGACTTGCTGTAATTGATGAAGCCAGCTCTCTACTAGGAAATCCTGAAGGTAAATGTCCACCCATCAGTTCATGCCCTGAAGGTTAAGCAGTCTTGTGTTCTGCAGGGGGACAGTGACTGTAAATGCAACAGCAAGTCCTCGTCTGAATGGTTAAAAAAAAGTTGAACGTTTTTGGAAAGGCCCTGTCAAAGTCTGGACTTAAATCTGATTGAAATGCTTTGGTGTAACCTTAAACATGTCGCTCATGCTCAAAACCCCTCCAATGTGGCTTATTTTTTTTTTTTTAAAAATCCTGCAAAGACCAGCGGGCCACAATTCCTCCACAGCGATGTGAAACTAATGCACTTAATCAGGTCTCCCAACAATACACCTCCCAAGTTTGGAGTAGTTCAGATGAAAATTTCTTTAGATGGCTGAGAAGAACATAAATTATGGATTTTTGACAAGAAGCTAAAGGTGTTGGACAGATAACCTGTTGACATATTTTCTTGTAGCTGATAAATAAAACTAAACTAAATGTAATTGTCTAAAATGCTTATCAATAAGTGAGAATCCAAGTGGTAGAACAATTAATAGTGTTAAAAAACTTCTAATAAAAGCATCAACTGACTGGAACATAAGGAGGTATTTAAGTGTGACACGGGTGTACACCTGCCAGGAAAGGTTGGCAACGTCTGCCCTACACAGATACAAGAGCATGTAACATGACTCAGAAACAGATTAAGACATTGATTTAAACTCAGCAAGGAACACTTGAGCAGCAGCCAGCTGCTCATTCGCACAGGTCACTGAGGAGATCTGTCTGTCCATGTAGGGGTAACCCTCATGGGTGCTGGGGGTCAGACGGCTGTGATCTTTTTGTTGCCATCTGCACCAGGAAAGCATGCTTGATTTAACTGTTATCAGCCAAAATTAGGGTACAGTAGCAGGCAGCAAGCTAGAGATGCATAAGACAAATGTGGCATCCTTTGTAATTAGATTACCATGGGTTAGAAGATAAGCTGTAATCAATTGTAGTGGTCAGTCCCAGCCTTCACAGATTTAGTTTGCATGGATCGCTAACAAAAAAAGAGGAACACAGACGTCACTTTTCAGGGGTTTTGGATATTTCATGGCTGGGAAAAAGAATGAATGGGTAGAAAACAGCACTCTGTGTGTTTTGGATGGCAGTTCTGTGAGTGGTAATGGTGCTTAGGGAGTAAGGAGAGCGCTCATGAAAGAGACAGGCGTGCATCTTTGTGGGCTGAATGAGAGAAGCGAGCCAGCTCTCTTTGGGTAGTTTAGGGTCTTATGGGAGAAGAGAAATGTGTTATTTCCAGACAGTGAGAAGGAAAGTGATGATGCAGCGGATGAAAAGAGGAGATGAATGGGATGTTACATAACTTGACCAGTTTTCCAAGGTTTCAGTTTGAGGGAGTCTGAACTGTGAGCTTTTTACTGCCAGATAAAAATGTGTGTGTATGGTCAGTAGGCACGTTTTACATATATCCTACAATCCATAAAAGCTTAACAGTACCACTGTAAATTAGCTTTAAAGTGCCCTTACATGGTTCACAGTGTGTCCTACCACAGAAATGGGTTAATAGAATAATAAGCCTAATTAATTAAAATAATCGTAAAACGGTGACTTTGAAATAATGAAACAATCAGCTCTGCGAAAGGAAGAAAAAAACATCTGGAAGTTGTATAATATTTTCTACCCTGTCAACTTAAATTTAAATTGAAGGTAATGATTAATGCAGCTGCATTCATAAAACAGTCCTGCTCCGAAGAAATTCAGAGCAACAACATGTAACTTGGCAGAGAAAGTGCGTGTGGGCACATGGACCGAGCGATGCTGTAAGTAGAAGCAAGAATACATCCGACAAGGGGGAGTTTCTCCACGCAAAGCGCATGCAATCCCTACAAAAATTCCCAGTGACTTCAGATCCAAGGAGGTGGTGATACTCATGCGAGCACGATTCAAACTCTCTCACTTAGAGTAAGAATACAGCCTCAGAGCCCAGAGCCAGCGCGCTGCTCTCTTTGCCCCTCTTTTCTTGTTCAACATAAACTAAAGAGACGCAGATAGAATAATGTTTGCGTAAAACAGAATCTTTTTTCAACGCGGGGGAAAGAAAAAAGCTGATAGTGTCTCCGTTTTCGGACTGTAGAAAAGTAAAGACTTGATAACCTGAAGACATTCTGTTTACGTCTTACCTGGGCATTATGAAGAGGTATCCGGGCATTTTTCATTGTTGGGAGAGGATGCGGTCTTGCTGAGCTCGTTTAAAACGGTTTCTCGTTTTATTTTTCTTTTCTTCTTCGTTTTATTTTTTGAGTTGCTCCTATTTTAGTGGCTTTGATAGAAACGGTAACGCGTGTGCCCTTTTACGCGGTAGTTTCAAAAAACTTTGCATGCCCAAGATGGACCGTGCAGGATTTGCTCTTTTAATGGTTTTGACTGTTGTGCTCGTGCGAGTTGGTGACAGTCAAAGGGACGCGGCAGGTGGGAGGAAAGAGGGTGCGGGGGCAGGCCGGGCGGTCTGGGACCAGCTGCAGTCCCGGGGGATCAGTCGAGGTCACTCGCCGAGGGGACCGCGGGACGGTTCGTCCTCGAGAACATCCGGTGACTCTTCACCTGGGACCAGTCAGTCGAGGACTCTGGTCCGCCTGCCCAGGGGGACATCATCTCAGGAGAATCGCAAGCACATATCCAAAGAAAGACCGGTCCATGCTGCTGGCACCTACGGGGAAGATCTTGTCTCTGCGCCGAGGGATGGTGCGCGGCGCACCGCCAGACACCCTGCCAGCCAGCAGCAACGAAACAGAGTGAACCGCAGGCAGAGCGGTAGGCACAGCTCTGCCAGCACTAAGCGACTTATCGGGTAAGAGTGACGGCCAAGTTCCCCACTGTCAGCAGTCTAAAAGTTTTACTTTGCTTTATCAAACTCTGGATGAGCAGCAGTGGGCTGCTTTAGGAGGAACGTGTGACCTATTTAGCTGTAGCGATTAGTCCATGTGATTTACTGTAAAGTGATGGTGGCCCCTTTAGCGTAATCTTTCTTCCTGTAAGGTAAATCAGCACATTCCCCCAAAGCACTCTGTATACTGCATTAATTTGTCAACCAGTAGGTGACAGCTTTAAGCCAACTAAATATGAATTATAATAACGTATGGGTTTTGTTATCAAGGTCATGGCAGAACATGAAATAATAGCTGAGGTCAAACACCGTTGATTACTGGGCTGATGTGGCGGGGGCAGTAATGAACAGCAAATGTGATGCATATGGGTGAACTGTGTTTGAACTATTTAACATTGCATTATCACCATTTCCTCCCATTACTACACATTACAGAATATTCAAATTGCAGAGGAGAGTGGCTGCAGCCTGCTTCAGTGCAAGTGCTCCAGTTTTAGGCTTTTGCCTGTGGCCATGTATTGTAGTGGCTCCACCAAAGCGCTGGCTGGTGAGCATTTAAAAAATTTGCTCGGTGATCAGAAACACCTGTTTCTCCAGTGGCACTCGCTCCAGCCTGCAAATCTCCTGTTGGGTCTCTGTTAAACTCTAAACAGGACGACGGGCTGTTTCCATATTAGACCTCTTTTCTTTTTGTTAAATGAAGCCTCCTGCATCCACTCCTGTTTGTTCCACTGGGACAAAGCTTGATACACACTGGAGGGTGAATGTTTACATAATAATCAGAGGGAGATTTGAATGACTCATCTGGGACTGCTGTCACAGAAAATATATATATAAAGCATTTCTTCTGTGTGGCATAACAGGTCTATTATTGATATGTCCAAGTTATGGAGGATTGTTTAGAAGAAATAGATGGGCCTGCATATGATATGCACTTACCTGAGTGAGTAAGAAGTCTTACAGCCTGCTACCCCAGCTACCTACTTGCTACTGACTCTACTGTAATGCCTTTGGTGAGCAGGACCTTGAGAAGCAGCATGCCCCACTAAACTCACGAGGCTTCACAGACAGGATATGATGATGTCAGCGCTCACATGTACCTTTCTCTCTGCGTAGCAGATGTGTTATGTTGTTTTGGTCTGAACCATTAAACCTGAAAAAACCAGCACATTCGGACCAATCCATCACTCAGACATCGAGGTGCTGTCTGTTTAAAGCAGCGTGCAAAGAAAATCGCTCGGTACAGGATTAGATCCAACATGCTTTATTGCAGGATAGGGCGAATGCCTTGCTTGACGTTGCCAAAAACACATATTCCAGCGTTGAATGAATGGGGTTCTTTGAGTTTTCGAGCAACATAAAGGTGGGCGTTGCGTAAATCTGCGGGAACATTACCTTTTAGTAGTCTGCGTGGTGATTTTAACACTTATTAGTTCAGATGAATCATCTGCTGCTTGTTAGAGAAAGTGTTCGCATGACACATTTCCTCTTTGGAATTCCCACTCGCTCATTTACCGTACCCCGCAGCACTGGCAGAGCTGGGCTCACTTAGCTCTCCTTTACATTAAACTTGACTCAGTGTGACTCCTCTTTCTGTTTTCGCTGCACCTGTCAGATAGTTGATTGATCCAGATAGCTCAGCGGTGAAATAATTCTATGCCTCCTAATGTTAAGGTTTAAATAAAAATATAACAAGGTGCGAACAAGGTGTTATCTACCTATATTTTAGCCTAGGGCATGCTACTAATTATGTTGTATAAAGGTCTCCATTACATACATAAATCCCTTGATGGAATTTGAACGTGATGACTGATGTCTTTGGCACGAGCCTGACCTGATGTGTTTGATTTATGACAAAACTAAGCTTGCCAGAGGGTCCAAATAACTGCATTTTATCCCTGTGACGCCTCAGTAACACTCAGAGCATCCACTGAGCGCGATCCAACTGAGGTCAATGAGTCAATCCCCGTTATCTTCTCAAATCACCATGAGTCAGACATCCACTTACTGTAATATCTTGTGAAAAGATGATGGGGCACAGAGCCATGCCAGCGTGTTGACTGTTGCCCCAGAGTTGCTCTTGCGGTCTGGTGCCTTTTCATCTATCTCGCCGCAAAAATTGGCCTGGACTACCAGTTAGGATTAATGAGTAAAAGAATCCAGATATAGCTGTTTAAAACTTGTCATCTCTCATTTGCTCTATGAGTTATAGAAGATGCAGGGTGTTTTTTCGTGTCCCGTGTGCCTCGCTTAATCCTTCCAGGGCTCAGATAACTCTGTATTTGTCTTCACCCTGGACTCTCGCATAACAGCACGAGGGACTTGTGGGTCCACACACAGATAAAGTTTCGTGACTTGCCCTGAATTTTTTTTTTTCATTATTAAATAAAATGCAATTATAGCATAATCTCCAAGTTGTTCCTATCAATAGCCTAGCCACATCAGAAGGATTTGAAACCCTTAACAGCCTTTGCAATCAGATCAGTTTGTCATGCGAGGAGGTTCACCCTACTCACAGTTATTGGCCTCATGGATTAACACCTGAGAAAAAGAACTTTTATTTCACCCTGTTTTTCTCGTCTTTTGTGATCTTTTGTTCAGGCCGAATGTCTGTGGAGGTCAGCAGTGCTGCTCTGGTTGGGCTTTGGCACCAGGAACCAACCGCTGCATAAAACGTAAGTGTCGTTAACTCAGTACCCTGTGTAAACTTTAAATAAACGTACCTTGCTTGAATATCCTTTGATTTGGCTGCTCAGTTTGGCAACCGAGGACACACAAATTGGTGAAGCGGCACACAAGCACACTGACATGCATTATATAGAAGAGAACTTCCTCTACTAGTAAACTTTGCAGACAGAGAGGCTTTACAATCTAAGGCCCTCAGACTGAAAAATAACATAGTAAATGGCTACTAATGACTATCCTGTCAAGCAGAATTGCTCTATGAAAGTTTTCCCTGAGTGTTATTGCCCCCATGGTCATGTTCATCATGCAGTGTTTGCCTTTTTCTTTTCATGTAAGACCCTCGCTTGGAAATTACCGACACTTAGCACTTGGCTGTCTTTGTGACAGCAGTCCTTAATTATGGGTGGAACTGCTGCTTCTTTTTATTCGACCGCAGCAGTATTGAATAGCCAGATAATTAAAAGTGGAACAGAAGACACAGGCTGTGAATGAATACAGAGCCATATCTTTAAAATGTAACACTGACCCGGGCTGAAAAAGCGCCTTTCAGCCCGAACAGTGTTGCTGTTTCTTTCTTTAGCTTGCATATAGACTATTGCTGGGAGAAAATCCATTTTTTAGACATGCTATTTCAGATGATCCTAAAGTAAGATTGCTGCAACTCATTCCACATTTGGTCCTTGCATGTTGTGCTGAGGCAGAAATAACAGGTTGGAATGAAAACCTTTTTTTTTTTTAGTAAAAGTTATCTTTAAATTTTTACAAGCGCAGTAAAACCCACACTGTTAAGTGACATCTATCTAGCAGTAAAACTGGCCATGGTTTTTTTTTTGGACTTGTTTACTGTTTTCTCTGTTTTGTTTCTGCTAATTATCTCCCCCTCACACACGCAACCCCGTTTCACACACATTTCAGCCGGTACACAGCGAGCTGATTGGCTCCAGCGGTCTTCTTATTAGATCTGCCTCCCTCGTGCTCAACACAAAGCTTCCCTCCATTTTTTCCCCCCTCCCTCAATGCAGAGTTAAAGGCACACTTACCAAGGCGTAAATTACATTTAATGTGGAGCTGGAGTTACCTAAATTAAAAGAGTAAATACTTTTAATCTGCCAGAAAATAACAGGTTCAGCCTAGCGCCCCTATGTTAAACAAGGCGGTGGATCTGAGCAGGCCAGGGGACTGCCTGACCATCTGGACCCTCTTACGGCTTGGCCCTGACCCAGGTCTGACTGGAGGCTATGCTATCATCAGCTGAGTGAAGCGCCACAGCCGGCAAGGTGCCAACATAAAGGCCCCAGACTGGAGCGCGGACTGGAAGCCCCCACGTAGAAGACCTCCATGGAGGAAAACAAGCTCAGGCTATCTATACTTCGTATTTGCCCGAGATCCAGCCTGCTTTACTGGGAGAGGGCAACCTGAGAAAACATCTTCACAGTGGGGGAAAGAAAAGGAACAAACGTGCCAGGCGGGAGCAAGAAGTAAAAACATAACGTGGCTGAGTTGTGTCTAGGAAATTTTCGCTGAAGGGATTGAAGTAATGTCTAATACGAAGTGGCGGCTGAGGGCTCACCCGCGAGGCTGTATTGAGTGTCTAGAATCACGCTTTCCTCACAATACCTCCTTGTTCAGTTGCGTTGAGGTCAGAGAAAACGTGACAGGAACTGGATCACAGGTCGTCCCGGGAGTGCGCCTATTTTTACGTTTAAGAGCCGTGTTTATTAAAAGGTTGACGTCTCAGTCTCGGTTGTGCGTCTGATTAGAGATCGTCATCTGGTTCACTAAATCCTCGGTCCTGCCCACATCCTGGAAGGTTTGGTGCGGACTATCTCTGTTTTCAAGTTCAGGATTGATGGTTAGCAGACTTGTTTATGTATTAAAGCAAATTCCATGTGCCAAAAATAGCCAGCAAGTTCTGGTATAAGGCTTTGAATCATTGAGAAGAACATTGCATTCCCTCTGCTGTGTCATGCTTGTTTGCCTTCTGGTGAAGTTAACTGCCTTTATTACAGATGAAAGCTTATAGGTTTTTACTACCACGGTTTTACCTAAAGAATATTAATTTTATTTATGGTGGCTGAGAACCAAAGATGTGTGTGTGTGTGGTGTGTGTGTGTTTGTGTGTGTGGTGTGTGTGTGTGGTGTGTGTGTGTGCGTGCGTGCGTGCGTGCGTATGTGCGTGTGTGTGTGTGTGTGCGTGCGTGCGCGTGTGTGTGTGTGTTGTGTTGGGCTGGTAAAGTGAGGCCAGGTGCAAGCTTGGCTATATTTCCATCTGTTTACTCGTAAGAAGAATCGAAGCTCCTGGTGAGTTAAATGGGGAATCTTGTTTCTGGGTCAGCACTTAAGACTTAGTTCCTCAGTGTGATGATTCACATCTGTTCATCAAAAGTGCAGTTGCACAGAAAAAAGGAGCAGAGGGAGCCCATATTGTAGCTTCACTACTAATAGCCAAGCAGCAGCCTTGCCTTAGTTATAAGACAGTGTGCTCCATTACCGGTGCTGTCAACACCCTCGTGACTATCTGCAATGCTCAGATGGAAAACTGCAGATAGTTCATGGTCAGATCTCTAACTAAAACATAAGAATTTCCATCAGTTTAAAGTGTTGTTTTAACCAACAGCTCGACAAGGCATTCACTAAATAGATCAATAAGTAGTAAACCATGGGGATGTTGTACAGCTGCCTAAACAGTAATTGCCATAAAAAACGAGAGAAAGCAGCATGTTTGCTTAGTACCGACAAATCTGTTGCACCGGCTTCTAAATAACCACTATTTACAAAACAGTGAGATACTTAGATATGGAATTAGAGGGGAAGTTTGAACTGCTGGTATGTTTTAGAATAAATACAGTAACCCTCAATTAGATGTCTTGTACACCAGCGTAAAATTACTGTTTTAAAGTTTTGGTTTAAAACACTTTTTGAAAAAAGAACCCAAACTTTTAAAGCCCCCTGTAACCGGAATGTAGATTTAAATCACATTACTGTGGTTTTTTCCACTCATATCTTTGCGCTCGTGAATGTGGCTGGCAGTAAATCATTTTGTGGATAGGGTACTATGGATTGCTCACACGGGTTTTTTTTTTGTGCCAAAATGGAAGCAGTTTACTGTAGTTTGTTTAGTAGCAGCCACAGAAGCTCTGTCAGGCTGCACCTAAAGCAGTCCTGCTAATATGCACAGAGTGATAATGTTAGCATGACGACTGCAGCCCTGAGCTTGTTTGCTACAATGCAAATGGGCAGCTCAGTACCACAGGACATTCAGTGCTTCCTAGCCCAGGATCATGCAGTCAGTGTGATGTCCGTTTATGACCATGTGAGAACTGACCTGTGAATTCAAGTGGTCGTCATATGTGTTACATCCTGTGTGTTCAGTCTGAGCTTCATCCTGTTCCTCAACAAAACTGAGTATTTCAAGCAGAGAGAACACTTCTAAGGAAGGCCATCTTCTTTTGTGTGCTACATATGAGAAAGCACGGTCCCAGTCTGAACTCTCTGAGTTCATGTGTTGAGTGGCTATGCCGATGATCACCAGGTATTATATGCATTTCATTTAGAGCTAAACATAAAACATAAAACACAGCTGAAGCTGATGAGGATTCTACAAATAGGTGAGGTATTTTCTCATAAAGCCAAACTGAAATGTTAAGAAAATCTCAACAAGGAAAAGGACACGAACATCTTTATAAAATTTCATCAAATACTTATGTCACTTAAAATTGAACAGTGTACACCTCATTATGGCAGCAGAGAAGACAGGAGAAGACAGATGTTCTTTATTTAAGAAAAAGAAATAGATATTTATTCAACTGCTGTTGAAATATTTCAGTCTGCGTGCTGAAAAGGATCGCTTTAAAAGAGCGCACTAAAGTTGTTCTGGGTTGTTCTGGCTTCTAAGGTTGATGGCTGTTTTACTAATCAGATTAATGGCATGGTTTGCCACACACAGAGTGAATGCATGGGACAATATAGAATACTTAAGGGCAGGAAACAGTGGGGAAAGGGTAACTGCAGCACTGACAGGAACTACCGTTCTTTATACCCCCGGCTCGTAGTGCTCCCCGAAGCATACGCTTTTGGATTGAGCGGCAGAATTAATTTCACCACACTATACATCACAGTGTTTTGACAAAAGCACGTGATACATATGGCAACATGCAGCAAGTACGGCTAACAGTGAGAGCGTGACCCCACAGATGGCTCCTGATTTAAACCTGTTGTCTCTTAGAGAGGGCAGATGAAAGGTGCTTCATTCACGTGGAGGAATAAAGTTGTTTTCAGTCTCTTAGGCTGTTGTTGATTGACAGAGTGTAAGGTGGTAGAAAGGAGTTTCTTTTTGATTCCCTTCCAGCTTTCTTTGGCCTGCTGTGCTCTTCAGAGCACCATCCTGGCTCTAAAGTAACTCCTCATGCAGAAAAATCGCTCTCCCTCAGTTTTTACCTTTGCCACCACAAGGTAACTTTCCTCTCAAAGCAAAAAAATAAAGCAAGCAACATTTTTCTCTGATTCCATCATGTCCCCAGGGTAGCTTGAGCAGGATTACAACTTTCCTGTCTGGAACACCGACAGTACAGTAAAGGCTCGACCCTGCTGTTTAAAATTTCATGGTTATCCCTTCCTACAAAGCCTTTTCTTCATAAATTAATTAAATAATTGCATTCACCGTAAAAGTATAAGACCATGCCTTCTTCTTTGTCTATTTATTCATCACAGCACTTCATTTTTGAACCTGATCTTATGTGTGAAATGCATTTAATGCTCATCTTTGTTATAACATGTGGGAAGCAGCTGGCAAAGAAACAAGTACATGCACGTGTCTTCTGACCTCCAAAACAGTTCCCCGAAATGTAGGTCTGCCATCTTCACTTCAGCATATTTGTTGCATCACTTTCTATTTTTTAAAAGTCTGTGACTCCCAATACTTCGACATATTAAGACATATCAAGTCAAATCTTTTGTCTGTTTGAGGAAACATATGCTGAAATGAAGAATCCGGACTTGCACATTAGTGTTATTGTGATTTGTACCCTTGTCCACACATGCCACATACACACTGTATGGATAAAAGTACCGGGCCACACCTTTCAATCTTTGAATTCAGGTGTTTTCAATCTCACTGAATAGGTGCCTGAATAAAATCAAGCACCTAGCCATGCAGTCTGCCTTTACAAATGCTTGTGAAAGAATGGGTCGTTCTAAAGAGCTCTCTGAATTCAAGCCTGGTACTGTAATGGGATGCCACCGTTGCAACAAGTCAGTTCATGACATTCCCTCCTACATATTTTCCACAATCAATTGTAAGTGGTGTTATTGCAAAGTGGAAGCATTCACAGCAACTCTAAACCACAGCAATTCAAGTTGCAGACTATCTAAAGTTACAGAGCGGGGTCGCAAAGTGCTGAGGGCCACGGTGCATAAAAGTCACAGAGGCTCTGCTGCCTCATGAGCAGTTCCAAACCTCCTCAGGCATTAACATCAGCACAGAAACTGTTTGCTGGGAGCTTCATGGCATGGCTTTCCATGTCTGAGGAGCTCCTGTAATGTGTAGGTGACCTAGTTTGTCCATTGTGTGCAAAATGAGAATATTTTATAGAATATTTTATTTATTAATGGCAGCGGAAGAGTTACTGATGATAGGAAAATGTGTAAATGTGAAGCTTCTATGGGATTTCCAGGATCCCCTTAATGTAGAGACTAAGAATTTAGTTCCCAACCAATATGATGAAGAGAGAGACAAATATAAATATCATACAGGAATAAAATCACACTAAAGAAATACTGCATTTCCACTGATTAGTCATTCAAATTTAAAAAAGAAGACTCATTAATACTCCAAAGGAGTGAATTTTAACTGACATTAGGCCTAATACCAGTGAGATCCTGGCCAACATAGCACTATTCTCTGTTTTACAAAAACAGGAAGAGGTTTTTAGGATGCTTGTGTTTCTGTTGACGTCATGTGTCATATGTGTGGATTTGTGGGGGTTGCACAGTTTACACTTCTGGGGCATGACACTCCTTTGGCAGTCCTGTAGAGAGTTATGGCCTGTTAGACAGATCCTGTAATCAATACACACCCCACTGTCCCAGACCCCATCATTAACATAGACACTGGACAGCCCGCTCTCAGTTTGTCTTCCCAAACCAGGAGTGCTGTTTTCTCCAGTCCAGCTGGTGCTTCTCTTTGTAGGTTGCAATTGGGCCCTGTTTTGGCCTCCTACACCACATGTTTTTCTAATTGCTACCACAGACAAAAGTGTGGTGAAAATTATGTACTGCTCAGTGTCTGGACCCAAACATCTCCTTGTAAAATGCCTCTTTTGTTTATCATCGTTCATAAGCTGCTAAGAATTAAATAGAGAGGCGAAAGGGAGAGCGCAATTAGTCACACAAAGCTTCTTCATTATCACGCGACACTTTATTCGTGACATCATATTGCGAGAAGTCCATCTGCTGAAGTAGATCGTTCAGCGACCCCAAGAAGAAAGCCTGAGCTTGAGTGACACTTACAGATGAACATTAACAGCAAGCACCGCTCTCCTTCAGTCACATACCGACACACACACACTCTCACTGAGGCCACAGCCCATAGCCAACCATATATCACAGCACCCTCCTGCTTAAAGACCATATGGAAGTTGTTGGGATTGTGATCCCTCACGAGGATGGGGTTTGTGGGTTTTTGGAGAGCACCACGTCTCACAGAGTCAGCTTTACTAGTTGCAAACCCCCCCCGCCCCCCCCAGATCCAGATATCCTCAACAGACTGGCCCAGCATGTGACCCATTAGGGGCTGAATGTGGGAGATTGAGGGGCGTGGCAGAGGCACACAGCAGCATGGCTAAAAGTAATGTATACATTGTCATGGGTCAGATGTAGGTTAACAAATCCCCCCCTTCCACACACACACAGATTTTGGAAAAGAAAAGCTTTTAACTACTGTACTGGAACAAACAAGCAAAGGAAAAAAAACCCACATTGTGACTGTAACTGCACGTCTATGACAGAAGCACCTTAATTTAGTGAAATATTACCCTTGTAAGCTTCACCACAAAGAGAAAATATGAGATCAGTCACACAGCGTCAGGCGCACTCCCCCTATGGTTTTGATTATAAAAATAGAGATGTTTGTTTATGAGCATTTAATGAAGGCTTGCAAAGTTACAGTAACAGCAGTTTGGGTATAGACAGCAAAGTTAGCATTCGGGGAAAGCATGAAATGATGGCACTCGCTCCAGCAGCCATGTGGAAATCACATGTTGCGGAGAGATTAACACTCACTTGAAATGGTTAGCATTGAAGGTCAATTGTATTAACTGCTCAATAGACCAATTCTTACTTCTTCAGTGGACAGGGAGTCCAGATGAGCGGAATTTTTTTAAGCTTGTCTCTTCACCGTGGCCCCCCGCAATCCTGAACACTTGACCTATTTCATGAGATCTGTCAGGTTCTGTGGTGACTCCTAAAAAGAGCCTCCTGCTGTCATCACATGAGGTTTACCCCACTACATGTTGAGTCACAAGATTTTTACTCATGCCTGCGATGCTCTGAATGACTTTGAGAATCTTGAGCCTGCATGTGGACGGAGATTGCAAACTTGCAGCAAGTTGCTTAAATTCCACTTTCATTCTTATTTTCCAACTTCCTGCCTCTGAGATTCAGGGTTTGTAGTCGAGCCCTTTATCATATTGTACTAAATTCTAATCTCCAGAGCAGCTTTCAGCCTCTAAATCTCATAATGGTGCATAATGCTCTCAGCCTGTAGCGGGTCCTTCCCGAGATTATTGTGATTAGGCTTTCAATACCAATATTATTTTCAGAAATGTCAGGTTACCTCTTGCTTGCTCTTCTGACCTGTGTAAAGCGAGGAGATTTTTCTACAAGTTTGTATTGTGTCAGATATGGTTTCAGGTCACCCTTTGCAGAATGAAAGGACTGTAAAGATTTAATGGGTTGTGTTACTTTGAATCAGAGAGAAGGGAAGGCAAATCTCTGGTGGACTGTAATGCGCTGGAAACGAGCGCTGAGCTGGAAATGAGAGACCAGAGGAAGAGGCACAAGAATCTGTCTGACTTACGTGCACATGCAAACCTGAAGTTATGAGGTAACTGTAACCCAATAAAGAAACTATAAACAGTAAAACCCCTGGCATTGCTTTTATATTGGTGAGGAGTTATTATGCTAACAAGAACTTTCCCAAATGAAGCAATTTAAAGGAAAGTGTTTCTTCACTGCATGAGTGAATTTTGGACGGAGATTTGCTTTAACCGTAGCTGTCAAGCACTTCCTTGAAGATGCCACTTGGACATTAAAGACTAAAGATTTTTTCCTCCACGTGTTCATTTCTCATGTGTGTGGATGTGTGTGTTTGCGCTCATCGATCAAAGCTTTCGATACCCGTCCAGCAGCCCTCCTCTTTTCAGATGACTGAATGTGGACGCAAACTCCAAAAACTTGGCCCGTCTGCCTCACTCATAATTAAGGCTGAAGCGGCAAATGCCAGGAATGTTTGCCATTTCTCCTCTTTTATTTCCAATGGATTCTCATTTTATTATTACTCTCGCAAAGTAATAATTGCTGTGCATATTTGTGAAATGGATGGAATGCGAGGCAATTAGTTTTAATGATGTGCAAGACAAATCTGGACGGCAGCAATTACTGTGACAATGTGCTCAACAGCCCAGAGGCAGGGCACAGAGACAACACAGATACCCACGGTATACGGCGTCACAGCCTATGTGAGGTTCGTATGGGGCATATGTCAGGTCCAGAGTCACTGACCTGCCTGTGCTGCTGTCAGCACAGGCAGCATTTGTTTGTCTGGTGTCAATTATGCGCCTCGCAGCTGAAAACGGGTCACGCAATTGAACATATCTCATCGTAAGCCAGCCGTGAATCGGTTATTTTTCTCTCCGTGCACTTTGGTCATGTTTCTAAAAGCTTATTTGCAGAATACAGTTTGACTATACCTAGTTTGTCCCTCCAGCATAATGTCCCGGGAATCTGTGGCCTAGTTGATCCACTGCTTCATCCACAAACTTGAGGTTAAGCAGACTCCGGACAAGACGGTGGCATCCAGCCAGCCCGTGCTTTAGTTAGATGATGTATTTTGATTCTTGCCAAGTAGAGCTCAGACAATCCCTGTTTTATCCCATGATGGAAAATTCGGATCACATACCAAGTCATACAAATCTACAACCACATTTCTTCCCATGTGTACAGTTCATCAAATGGGGTGTACATTTTCCTTAGAGTAATTAAAAAGAAATGAATTAGGTGGTCTAAATAAAATGTGCTCCACCATGAAACTGAAAAGAGCGGTGAATGTCTGATATTTAAGCTGCAATTTGTTAGGATTTCTGATCATACCACAGCCTGACGATGCATAATGTAGTGGTTTTCAATTAACTATTCAAGGGCTTTAATGTGAAAACCAAAATACAGAGCTACAAACGCAGATTTGGCATTCATATCTTATCTTTGAAAGTAAATGTGTGACGCCACAGATGTTACACAGCGCTGTCATGTTTCCTCCTGTCAGTTTGATCTCCTGTCATCAGAAACAGCATCCTCGGGGTCCTCTTGTGCTTTCGCTCAAGTCTAAAAGGAAACATAAAATGTCCAAAGTCATACCAGTATTGCAATAACAGGAAGTGTGCAGCAGGTAGAGCGCCGTTCGCACCCGGTGGGGTCCATCTGACTGCCAGCGCTTCTCTCTGCCAAGAGCTGTGGCTGCGTTCCTGCCTGTGGTTTGTCAGTGTCCACTCCAGCATCTGTGTCAATAGCATTCCATAGCCATGTTGACAGAACGCCACTGTTTGCTTTAGCCACTACAGACCAGTGGCTCGATTTAGTGTTTGAGGATAATGCCATGAATCCTCTAGGGCCGTCAACTGCATACATTCGTATCCCGAGATTGAGAGCTTATTATCTGTAAATTAAAGCTGCTCGATATTGGTATACCACAGATATATTGGTATCAACATAAATATCCTGTGGTACAGTCAATATGAAAACTTTGTGGAGCAATTCGAAAATGAATTTTGACATCACCACATAAGTTTGAGCAGCCCTGCCTCCACTGAGCGCTGTCTGTAGCACATGTAGCAGAGTATGCAAATCATTGTGGTAGCATCTTTACGGCAAGTTGCTAAGGAGTCCATGAAATACACTTCTGGAAAGCTAATAAGCAGTTATTGCAGATTTGTTTGTGTTTAATACATCATATGTGCAATAGACAGGACTGAGTCTTGACCTAAGTTTAGGGTAATTTGGGATTTTTCAACTAAAGAAATGGGAGCAAAGACTGGCATGTCTTGGCACAGTATGCAGTGTGTCCTTAAAGTCTGAGGAAACTGGGCAAGTGACAAAACAGGAAGTATTAGGCCTAAAAGAACAGTATATCTGAAAGTCATTTCCTTAAGAAAGAGAAAAAAACCCCCAGCAAAGATCTGATATAGGACCTGGTCCTTCAGCTGATCCATTGACTGTTCATAGAAGCCTCATGAGAAATGGTGTCAGTGGAAGGGTGGCTGTCAAAATGCTGTTCTTAAGGAAGGGAGTGTCTCCAGCCATTGATAAAACATGGTGGAGGCTGTGTCGTGGAGCTTCTGATGGGCAACAGCTTCAGTTTCCAGCTTGACGATGATCCCAAACACAGTACCAAAGCTGTAAAAGTATACCTGGATAGAAAAACATGAACTGGCCTTCCCAGAACCTGGACCTCAACATTACTGAAGCAATGTGCGATTGTCTTGACAGACAATGAAACTAAATGCAGCCAACACTGAAAGAAGACCTTTAAATAACCTTCATGAAGCCTGGAGCACTATTCCTGAAGACTATTTAAACAAAATTGGCAAGAATGCTTGGATAAGAGAGTTTAGGCTGTATTGAAAAATTAAGGTGGTCATACCAAACATTGACTTTCGAGCTTGTTAGAATTGTGCAGACTCTGTATTTCTATTTATGTCTGCATGTTTCTATAAATCTCTGAACCCATTTTGTATTTTTGTAGCAAAATATGAAGAAAAGAGGGATAGCTTGAGACCTGCACAGTACTGTATGCATGTATGTCAAGAACATTGCCTGATAAAACTGTAATATTCAAATATTAATACATCAAAAATTTTTAATGGCTGAAAATTGGTTTCAAGTTCCACCTCAAAATATCAGTATAATATTAGTATCAGTCAGAATTTCCTTTAAGTTGCGTGCCACAGTGTTTTTCAGTGTCTGGAGGATGTGGGTGGGCTTGTAGAGTGACATAGATTATTTTTCCATGACCATGAAATAACCTCAGTACTTTGTATTTTCAGACTATTGATAAATATTATGCACACATTCATCTCTTAAGTACCGTAAGCCCCATCAGATTTAGTTTGTTTTTCAGCTTTACAAGACATTTCTTTGATGAAGTGTCAGATATTTGCAGTTGGCCTCCTGTACAGTTTTTCCTATTTGCTCATTTTTTATGATTGCTTTCTTTTATTACCTTTTTGAACTGGCTGTGCTATAGCGAACGCACATACTGGACTCTAGATCAGAGACAAAAGGTCTTTTTAGGAAAGCTCTGTATGTAGAAATACCAGCTTCACTGGAAAAAGCCATGAACTTGTCTTAAAGGCTTTACCTCAGAGTGAAATTGGGTAAGGATTTAATGTAAGTGATATGTATATTTAGACTAAACAGGTCAGTTTAAAACACAAGAGAAATTGTACTTGACAGCCCCTACAGGCTCTTAGGTCGGGGCTCTGCTGAAGGAATAGGAGCAACTTGGTTAAAAAGTGAAACTAATGGCCCCTTGATTAAATCAATTTAAAGTGGACCCTTGTGTTCAGGCAAAGCCTTTTCTGTTTCTGCCCTTTCGTACACAGGGGGTACATGCCTTGACTTGACCTGCTGATAACTTGATCTCCATCTGTGGTCTCTCTTCAGCTGACTGTCAGCCCCCCTGCCAAAACCGTGGCTCATGCAGCCGGCCACATACTTGCGTGTGTCGCTCAGGCTTCCAGGGTGCCCGCTGTGAAGAGGTGGCTCCAGAACAGGTGTACATCCGTGATAGAGGCGCCCTGAGGCGTGTTCAGCCTGGCACCAACCCCTTCCAGAAAGACCAATCACAGAAAAGGCCCTCAGAAAGAGACGCCATTGATACCACAAAGGCCAAGACCACACGACCTACAGGACAGCCTGCCCACACTGCGTAAGTGATTATCTAACCCTTCTTATTTTAGGCAGAAATAGCCCATAGCTTTGCCAGTGCTCAGAAGACTAAAGCCTTTTCTCAGCTAGAAACTGAGGCCTGCCACACTGGAAAGGTTATGACATACAGCAGGTACTACTCATGGTTTGCAAGCTAACAGCTAACAAACTAGCAATAACTTATTATTTCATTCATTAGATTTACTGAAAAGTGCAATAAAGTGTAAAAGGTTTTATATCAGTTTTTTTTAAAAAGCTGAAAGTGAGAAAAGCCAAAAAATGTGAATTCATAACTGGCCGCTGGAGACTTGTGAATGAGCTCTGACTAACTCTCATGTTACAGGGAATTTAAAAGCATGTTAGCAGCCTGGCACAAAAAATGATTTTGTCACTTTAGTTTATTTCCCTTCAGGACAGTGATTCATGGGACACGGTGATGCAGTGGCTAGTAGGTTGGTTACCCCCCCCAAAACAAACACTATTTAGATATTAAGATACTCCTGCAGCAGTATTGATGCCAACAGTGCCATCTTTGCATCTTCTACCTTACTCACAACTTCACAGCACTGCTACAGACAGACGAACACAAAGCTCCTCTGCTAACGAAAAGCTGAAGTAGTTAATGTTTATAACACTGAACACTTTATGAAGGTTTTCAGAGGTCAGTAAAGGTACCGTTTCAACAACACTGAAACCATTAAACCGTTACCTATAGTGTTAACATGTTAACGTTAGCCGTGTTACTATTAGCAATTACCAGATTAGCCATCTGTTGTCATTCATGTAGCAGCTAGCAGACTGTAGTTAGATAAAAGACGAATAATTATTTCAGGCTGAACGGGACACAGATGGAATATTGAGACGTGACAAAGCAGATTATGGACGCATGGAGAACCGGGCAGGTTGCTGGCTGTGCAGAGCAGCAGAGGAACCGTAGCTGAACTGAGCAGAGAGTGTGAAAAACTAATCTGAGCAAATAAAGAGTAAGATTTCAACCTGCTTTTTCATGTCATCATCAGATTTTTCCTTTCACTTCACTGTTGAATGTATGTGAATATACAGCTCTTGTGGTTTTGATATATTTATTTTAGCTACAATTACTCTCATAGACAGGCTTACAGAAAATCGACACGTTGTGCTTTTAGAATTTATCTAAAGGCTCATGAACAAACAGCAGTTCATTACCAATAACTTTAGTGCTGGATATGTTTACCATTGCAATAAATCAAGCCAGATGACTGGGTTCATATGTTAAATCCTTAATACACACTAAGTAGAACAAATATCAAATAAAGCAAGTATGAATTTTCTGACTTGCTCTGAAAAGTATTAAGTTAAATCTGTAAAAGGTAGGAAAACCTAACATGGTGTATGGTACAAAAGTATTAACCCATGCTATTTGCTCTTAAAATAGTACAAGGAGATTCTTTTCTTTCTTTAAGCTTTGACCAGTTCTGTTTGTTCTTGGATTTATTGGAATAACTTTGCGACTATAATGTATCCAGCTAATAATTGCTCAGATGAAGGCCTCTTTCACAGCGCATTCAGCAAATTCTCCAAAGACTGCTAATCAGACAGGCTTAATAGTTTCTTGGCTTGGATGACTGACTGTTTTAGTTCCAATCTTGTTGGAAAAGGCTTTTTGGTTTGATTAATCACTTTACCATGACTAGAGCCATATTTTTGGTCAATGATGTTGAAATGGAGTAATTGTTTCCGGGAATATTTTGATGGATTTTTATTGCTTACAGCTTCAGACTTATCTTGTCAAATTGTGCTCTAGTTTGGACTCGGGCCCAGTGCTTTTCTAATCCGCTCAAAGTCAGTTTAAGTGCCATAATTCGTTTGGGCACTGAGGTCATCATTTCCTTTTTTGGCCAATTTGTCATTTGGGTAATTTCTCTCCACCAACCCACTGAAAAATTCTCAATTATGTCTGACATTTATGGCGCTCCTCTTGCTAATTGCTAGGGTCTTGTGTCTTTTTGGGCTTTTTCGCTAGTATTATGGAATTATGCTGGATGAACTATGCACGTGTTTGTGGTAGCACAATAAAACTTAACGAAATGTTTTGGCAGATGGTTCATAAAAGAGTTTTTTCCCCCATCCTCCTTCCTAAAACAATTATCTTGAAGTCATAGTAAATCTTTTAATCAATACAAGACTTCTGAAGATTGCACAGTTGCTATGCATATGTTTGCTTTGTTCTTGACTCACAGGACATATTTGCGTCCTGACTCATTGATCTGGGATAAATAGCGAGACTCGGCTGCAGGTTCAACATTGTTCGAAGCCGACAGTGTTTCTGAATCACGAATACCCCAGCTATGACTTTTTCACTGTCGTGTTTCTGCCGAAGCTGACTAACTGCTTGTAAGAAGTGCTATTAAGTTTCCAAATTTCCAAGCTTTAGTTGTTGTGACCAACATATTTCTCTGTCATTTTCTGAACAGAATAAACGCTTCGGCCAACATTGTAAAATGTCTTCATTTAAACATTAATCAAATAGTTATTAGAATACTTGACTCTGAACACTTCCAGGAAGCTATTTGAGTGCTTGTATGATTCACATTTAAAGCTTAGCCCTTGTGAACTGTTGCAGATTTTCTGCATTGTCAGCCTAGAATGATCTTTAAGGGGTGGAACAGTGCTCCCTCTGGAGAAGTGGTGGATGCAAGTCTCGGTTTCATATATCAGGCTGAGGTTCCACTGTTTTCAAAGCCAGGAAAGCGTGAGCAACGTGAGGTCACAGAGAGTGAGAGTAAGCTAGAAAGACTGGTGCCAAGGCTCAATGTAAGAGTAAGAAGACTGGAGTGGGGAGGACAGATGCTCAGGCTGAGATAGATCATGCTGGCCTTGCCCTCACTTATATACTGAGATAGCAGCTTCCTGGTGCATGCAGCATCCAGCCAGTCTCCTGTAATTATTATACTACAGAAGGTGTGAGGTACTATATATGTCTTACTTGGAGCAGGGTTGGCTTGTTATGTCAGCAGCACCCTGTTACTAACCCTGCCTGTCAAGTGGCGCCAAGAGTAAGAAATAGTGTAGAAAAGGAATGAGTCAAACAAGGAGGGAAAGAACAAAAACAATGATAACAAGAGAAAAAGTCAACAAGGTAACATGAAGTTCCAGGATGTACTGTAGTCGGATCTGTTGTAATTCTTCTGTCCAGACACGTTGCTTGGCCTTTTCACTGTCCAGTCAATACTCAGCTTTGAAGCCCAACTGCGCAAATGTCAGGAGGCGGCAGACAGGGAAAGTGTAGTGTCTGCGGCTGAGGTTTGTCAACATCTCTGAGAATCTGATACTTTCTTTAGTTTTCGGCAGGCCAGCAAAACTTCTGCATCTGGACTCAGGCTTTTTTTGATTAGGCACTGAGTAACCGAAATTCATATTGTGGTTTGGTAAGTTTGTTACAGAGTGTTTTTACTTAACTATTTACTCAGTAACCAAATAGAGAATGTTGCAACATCAGCTTTCAAATTGCCATTGCATGAAAGAAATTAGGATGTCAACACTTGACTAAAATATTTATTTTCTTTGGTTTTCCATTTATGTTTTTAATTGTGTTATATAATAAATAAGAAAATATGAAATTACTTAGGCCTCAGACACACAGGCCTAGAGTGTAGCTGATGAACTCCTGCCAACTTCCTGTCTAGGGAAAAAAAATGCATTCCCCACCCAGTTGGTGAGTAGTTGCTAGCTGGAAAGAGGGTGCGCTTGGGATCACTTTGGTCACTAGGAGATTGCTCGTAATTTGCATGGAAGACACAGACTTGTCTGCATTTACTTTTCAAGCTGTAGAAATGAAGAACTTCAAAGTAAAAGTTTTACCTTACTGCTGCAACTAACACTTGTTTTCAGTGAAAACTACTAGCAACTACCAGCAACCTCCAAAAACCACTTGCCAACCAGTTGTGAAAAGCAGACGTTGCCCTAATGATGGTTAGTTGCCAGAGGGTCACTGATTAGTCTCTAGGCCTGTATGAATGGGGTTGTACCGGTTTTACAGCAACTGGCAGCGACCTCCAGCAATCACTCGCAACTGGTCAGAAAATGCACATTTTTCCTTAGAGACTGGAGGTTTCCAGATGTTCGCCAACAGGTCTATAGGCCTGTGTGACTGAGGCCTCACTTGAGCATTGTTATGCACAAACAACACAAAATAATTTATTTGGGGATTCAAAATACCTTATCATAATGTTATAATGTAATATTACTCAAGGTTAAAAGAGTCAAACATCACTCTGGAGGTATTCTCACCTTGTGAAGCAGCTGGATTGTTGCAAGAATCAGGAGAAGTTCTTCTTACAGTCTACGTATGACTACTCTGCAGTCAGGCTTCTTTTAAGAACTGGTCAAAAAATTTACACCTATTTCTTAAAAGGACCAGATTCATCTGACAGAGCTGCAGGGACTTCTTCCTAGCTTTCAAAGCTCCTCACACCTCGGCTTGCTTTTCCTCTTCTGCACTCCTTGTATCCCACTTTGTTGTTGATGTGGCTGGTGGATGGTGATAGCCAGGTTTTTGAAACTGCTTGCCCTTTTTCTTCCAGGATGGTTCAGTGTACAGTCCATTCCTATTACACATCCCTATTAATCCATATTACTTTGATACAGTCTTCTCCTAAGCTACTCCATGGGTCAAACGTATGTTGTTTTTTTCATGCAAAATGTTATGTTTTCTTGTTGCAAGTCACAGTATTCTGTTAATTTCTAGGCTTCCATCTAGCTTTTTTTCTCCTCAAAAAAAAACCTCTTTGTTTAGAAGAAAAACAAAATTAAGCTCATTATTAGCTCATTTTGTAAAAATTGTTTATTCAGTTACCTATTCAGATGTTCAGCCTAACTAAGCCAAATAAGCCAAATGTCTTTACATCTGTACAGGCAGCCAGCTAGCCAGCATCATATACGGTATGCCAAATGCGTGCTTATCAACAGTGCTTGACTGTTTGTGCGGCAGCTCAGCATCTGTCCGATCTCATGACCAACCAAGTTAAGGTCTTATAATTTTCTCCTCATCTCTCTGCATTTCCTTCTAGTCTTTGTACATTTATGAAGTAGAACAAATCAAATCTGCCAAAAAATGTGGAATATTTAAAAATCTTTCACATGTCTTCTCTTCAGTTAAGACCCTCACCTTCTATTCATGGCCACGTGTCTTTATGTTGATCTAGGTTAGACTATGAATAATTTATCTAAATTATTTTTATCACATATTTTTTAACTTCTTATTTATTAGAAATGACCTCATCCATGGGGATAAATTCTTCCATCAAGAAAAACTGTTTCTTTCGTTGTCTGCCTTTTTTGTGGGGGGGGACTGAGAATAAAGTGCACCATGAATACCCCCACTGAATGAATTTATGCTTGACAGCATAAAATAAAAGTCTTGGTAGGATGGACAAAACATATGAGGAGCCTCCTTTGCTGTGGGATTCTGGGAAGCACAATTCCTTGTCATACTCCCTCCTCCTGTATTCCTGTCTTCAGTCTTAAGCCTCTCCTCCGACCCCCTTCAGCTTTGTCCCAAATGTCCTAACTGCCTGTTTTGTGGGATTAACCATAAAACGTAAAACTCGGCACATCGTATATGTAACTGGAAAGCCAATAACTGCTTCCTCCTCTGACCTGTAGAACAAAGGCATTTCAGTGTTTCTTGTAATATCTGTGGTGGGATGTCAGCATTAGATTCTGTAGATCACAGTTGGCCCCTAGTATGAAGGTCAGGGCCAATGATCATGTGTAAAGGGCATATTCACCACCACCACCTATGAGTCCTTCATATAATCTTCACTGCCTTGCCGTCCTCTGACATCAGTTCTCTGCAGGAAACAGAGCTGGGTAGAGCAGGATGTATGCTGCATGCAGGTTACCCCTCTAAAGGTCATCTCTCTCTGGTCTGTTACATGATCTGACTCAGGGCCAGTGTCGGCAGCTACATAGATAACAAAGCTGCAATTCATACCACATAGAATTCAAGCTGTTATGTTTAGACTAGACTTCAGGTCTGAAGACTTTCACACTAGCAAATAAATGACACACTTTCAGCAAAAGAAAGTACATTATTCTAGCTATAGTGATACATGGTGGTGCCCATGATGGTGCCCATGATGGCACTGCTCGTATACCCATGGTGGTTTGTACCTTACTGAGATTATACTTAAACCTCAGTTTTACGGTGACATCGTACAATATAAAATCTTTTAAAAACGTACAAACCAATTAACCTCACATATATTTGAACTGTGGGACGGAAACCCACCAGAAACAGGCCCCATAATTTGTTTTTGGTCAAACATAATGTCTTCTAATATTGGAGAAAAGGCAGATTTCTAGGCCTGAGGTAGAGTTTCTACTTTTATCTGTCCAAAGTTTACTGTTTAATGTGAGAAGAAAAATCAGACCCGTAAATTAAAGTCAACACTTCAGTTGATTTTTGATTGTCAACCATCGTTTTCCACTTATCCAATGCATGGCCTATCCAGCAGCCATAAGGCAAGAAGCAGAGTACACTCTGCATAGGTCTAATACAGAGAGACAGACAACCATTCGCTCTCACATTCACACCAATTTAGATTAACCAAACTCCACCAAATTCATGTAGCTGGACTGCGTGCGGAAGCAGGAATAGTCAGAGAGAACCTACAAACACGACATAGAAAGCCCAAATGGTTGGAGGTAAACCCAGGACCTCTTTGCTGTAAGGCAACAGTGCGAATCCACCAAACCACCGTGGTGCTCCACATAGTGTAGCAGGAGTTTTGTTCTTTAATTTTAGATTGTGGTGGCACACAGAACCAAAATTATGAAACCTGTCCCTGTGCAAACAGTTCTGAATGGTGTAGTGTCAGTGTGGCAAATTAGTGAAGGGGGTGTGGAATAATTTGACTGTTACAGTGAACCCTAAAACCTCTTGTTCATAGACAGATAATGTGGGCGTAGCCCCACCACACTTCACTGAAAAGCAAATTGAACAAAGTGATCACACTGATTATATTGAATGATTGCAGCCACAATGCTAATAGTAATTTAATCAAATTTATTATCATTGTTAGAATAAGTATAAAACATATAATACAACAAATCTGATTAATAATCACTATGATGTGCTCAAAATGTACAACATAAAGTCGTTCAGTATTGTCAGATTCAGTGTTTTCACAAAAAATGATTCAGTGCAGTCAGGTAGGAAATATAACTTTGGGTTTAAATGCCACTAATATTGGAAGTACTGGATAAAACGAAATTGGATCATTGTGTCATCAACACTGGTTCTTTGTTTGAATTTCCTCACAAGTAATTCACTTGAATTACTACGAGAAAAAGAAAAACGCCCAGTGTTCTGGTCATACGTACAGGTTCTCTGCTTATATCGGCCCCACCATTTTCCTGGTGACTAATAGGGCTGGCGGTTATGTGGCTTGTTGACTCAAGGCTTTGTACATAGCCACACAGCCATTTCTCAGAGGAAACTGTGGTTGTAGTGGGAGTTTTCCATGTTAATCATGGATCACTGGTTGCTTTCACTCCCACTCCAGACAAACCACACCACCAGCGCTGCTGGGACCTGTCAAAATCCCCTAGGTGTACTCTGCACCTGCGCTGAATTATTGTTTTGCTGTTATCGCCAGTTTTCTTAGGAGCAATGATCACAATGCTCGCCGAGGAATTTCAGGTATCAGACGCAAGAGAGACAAAGAGCTTAAACGCAGAAAGGCAGGAGTGGATATTCGCTCAGCAAGTCTCTGTTAATACAACTGAGTTGAGAGGACAATAAATTAAGAGCAGCCCAAATCCCACATTAGCTTTACATCACATGTTGCTCTTGAAACTTATAACTTTGATCAGATAAGTGTTTTCTTATGACTGAAACATATATTCAAGGCTCAGCCTGGGAAAGTTTTCTGACTGTATCACCTGGCAGTCTGCTTTGCTACTCAAAGAAGAACTGTATAGAATCATCCTCCTTTTTTTGGCTGCTCCCAAAAACAAGGAGAGCTACACAGGAAGTATGGTTAAAGTATAGTAAAGGGGTAAAAGTTAATTCCAGCAGGTTGTGTGCGCTGCTCTCCTCTGAATAGGGCTCTCTTCTAAACCAGGCATATGACTGCATGTCTAGAGGACTGATTTGTCTCCCGGCATGGGAGTGAAATTGTGTAGAGTCAGGTTCACCGGCTTTCTGCTTGTTTATACAGTATTTTGTGCTGATGTTGCAAACTTGACATGTACCCTGAAGCTCAATCCCTGGTGAGCTTTTTTTTAAATTTGTGAATGGCCCAGGGCTTTCTGGAGTATGGCTTAAGGTCATCTGTTGTGGTTTTATAGGACTTGATGTGGTAATGGAGGATGCAGGGGGTCCCTTTGCTTTAGCATTAATATGCCAGAGTAGAGCTATGGAGGCTACCCTGCCCTTAAGTGAACCCTCCACATGATAGAAAAGGTGTGTTAACTTCGTCTCAGCATGAAATAGCAAAGATTGATCAGCTATTTGTCATTACACTTATTACTATGCGCATCTAAATGTATTCTAGATTGCTGTATGTGAGCAATTTTAACACACAACAATACTAACCGAGCCAGGCCAGGAAGAGTTGGTGGTTTTTTTCTTTCCTACAATCACAGAGCCAAACGAGTCCCATGAGTGTTTGGCTTCCTGCTAGGCCAGAGGGAACAAAGGACCATAGAGAACTCAGCACTCAGCATGGGACAGATATGTCTTTCTCTCCCCCGTCCCACCTCTCCTAAAGCCCCATCTGAAACACTCTCTCTGAGTCGCCGTGCCAGCGGGCTCTGCGTCCGTGGCCAAATCCACCTCATCAAGCTGGCCTGTGCAGATGCAGCTGTCGGACGGACAAATACTGTACAGCAATTATAGAAAGAAAGAAGCACGCCTGTCCCGGAATGCTCTCCGGCCTCCACCTCCGGCACTGAGGCAGATGGAGATAGCATCAATCAGACACATCTCCCAGATATGGGGCATGGTGTTGAAAGCATGAATTAGCAGTATGGCTATGCATGGGACCAGTTAATCCATTCAGATGTCAGGATGTAGGGTTCCTGTGGGTTCCACTGGGGGATGAAGTAGACCTCCAAAAGTTTAAAACTATACAAAAGTAGACCTCCAAAAGCGGGACTTGTTCATGTCTACATTTCTGCCCTGTGGTCCCTGTAAAATTTTTTTTCAAACCAGCATTATATTCCAATTCAAAAATTTGCTTAATCACTCTTCTAAATGGAAACCCTTTTTGGCTTATCGTGAAAGCAGTCTGACATATGACTCTGACCAGCATATATAGCCTCAGTCAGCAGTTGGTAATGGCTCTTCCTGCTGACCTGTCTTGCGGCGTTTTACTAAGTTAATGATCAGAACAACTACAATAAACGGGAGAATATAAAATGGCTTCTCAGCTCACCAGGCCTGCAGGCATTTTGGTTCTGGCCCCTGAACCACAGCAACCACACTGATTTTCTTTCATCCAGACTCACTGCTTCCTGGATTTGAAAACCCTGCTTTTTAAATGCTGAGGCGAAAACTTGGCACATTGGCACGGCTACTGCCCACCCCCCGGAGATAAAAAAAAAAGGGGGCTGATTATTTCACAGGTGCTGGCCTGCGCTGCGTTTGAGCAGACGGCAGGAGTCATGTGTTTTGATCATGTAATGTCGGCAAACCTCAGTGAGGTCAGATTTACAGAAAATCTATTTTCATGCAGACGCTGGGGGAAGTTATACCTATAAAATTAAGTGGAACTTCATCTCTTCATTTGTCTGCGCGGCACTTCGGCTGATCCAAATAACAGTCTTTGCTCAGTCAATTTCTCAAGACCCTTTTCTGCTTTCCATGGTGCACTAGGCCCAGTTGTTGCACTAATATAAGACTCTTCCCCTGGGGGAGAATAAAAAGCTTTCTGAATCAATCCAGTCCCACTGTAACTCATTTCACCCAGGCTCTGGCTGCTACTAGTGGGATTCCTGGAAGGCCGTCCAGACAGAGAGAACATGATTTAATCCAGCCTCCGTGGCTGGTGCGATAAGCCCTTAGACACACCCATATTTTCACAAGGGGGAATATTCTGCCAGGACCCACAATTATCCAAGTCATAATGACTAGAGATGTTATCAAAGAAAGACTGGGCCTTAATTGCTCACTGATGTTTGGCCTTATGCGGCCACGTATACGAGAAAAACTTGTTTTAGTAGAGAGGAGCTTATCGTTAAAGCAATGCACATGTTCCAGTGACTAGGTGTTTTCCTTTTATTCGTACTTTATATTATGGGACAGATGTTGGACCACTGGCACTTCTGGCACATTTAAATTGAATTTCAAAGGTGCACTCAGTTACAATTTGATCATTTTCATATACAGTGGAAAGAGAAAAAGTCACGAATATTGGAAAAATTCTTTATTTTTTCTTGCCACAACTTAAATGAATAGACCGTTACCACTCTCGTGCCTGTGCAGCACACTTAAGCTTAGTCGAGGAGGAGATAAGGCATATTTTCTGAGCCGTTGAGATATTTGCTTCAATCTAAGACTCAGATATCAACATGATTATCCTGCTAAAGATGCTGCGACAAACGCCAAGACTCTGGAGGTCAAAACATTTACTACCAGACATTAAACATTCACAAAAAGCTGTAATTTAGGGTAAGATTAATGTGACAGAGGCTGGTGTTGAGTTATTTTTGAAGTTTCACTGAGCACAAACTTTACCACTATGCCATTGCTTGACCTTGTTGCTATGAGGAAGGACACAACAACAATAAAATGAAAGTGTCCTCGGGGTTGGATATTATATTTATTGGTGCATGTTTAGGATCAGACCTCAGGGTTTTATTGAAAGAAACACACAGGGACCTCGGTGGCGAATGATGAATGGATGAGAGTGTTCTCCATAAAGTCTGAGGAATGAGATGTGTGACCGCAGTGGGGTTTTGGCCACCGGTGGTGCAGATGGTTTGGTGCGTTGACTGGGTTGGTAAGAAAGAATAAATTCTGTTTCAGACTTCTTTCACCTCCTAAAATACACCACGGCTGTTAAGTCAGACCAAAGTCTCCTAACCAAGCATCTCCCCCATTTTCCTGGGGGGCGGGGGAGATCGAATATGGCAAAACAAGGCTATCATTTCAAAGTAAAAACAAAATAGACTCAAAATATCCAATGAGTAATTAATTTCTTATCAAATATCAGATACAAAAAGCTCAGATTTAGCTAAATCAAATTCTGAAGCAAACAAGTCATAGTTGGCAACAAGACTCTTAGCCATCCTTCAAGTATCATTACTGCTAATCTGGAATATTTTCTATTTTCCTTGCTACATTGTGGTTGGAGTCTTGGACCATCACACAGATTCACAACACTACTGGGATTTGAATAGCAAAACACGAACAAGAGTCAAGTGTGTATGTCTTTGCTAATGTTCTTGAATAACACCTCCTGGGACTAGTTTCAACAGTGTGCACTCTCCCTCCTTGTCTGCAGGCTTTAGTCTGTGTAATGCGGAGCACCATCTGCTGTAGAGATTTTGCTGAAAAATGTCTTTGCTGACGTTCTCAATTGTAAAATATTGTATACAAAGATGGATGATTTCTGTCTGTTTCAAAGATGTTCTCGGTTTAATGGTTTTTTTTGTTAGTTTGTTAGTTGCGTGGCTAATTCTTTCCGAGTTCAGATCTCGTAACCGTTTCTTTGCCACATAGTGGGAACCTTTGGAAAGCTTTGGAAAATGGCCAGCATACTTTGTTATATCCCAAACTTTTTGTACCCCCTCACAAAGTGCGCCGTACAGTTCACAGTGCTCCCTCTTTGACTGCGAAAGTGCACGTCTGTCGTGAATACACTCATAAATCTTCTCTTTTCTTTGTTGCCAACAACAGTGTTTGCAGTGGTTGAGTAGTACAAGGTTTTCATTGTTTCAGCTGCTGTTTGCACATTTTTTTCCCAGATTTGTGCTCCCCCCCCCTCTTCAGTTTGAGCGATGATATGCATATCCAAACATAACTTTTTGAGCCGAACAACAGCGTTTAACGCTTCCTCTGAATGAGATGGATGTGAGTAAACTTTGATTTACACTTGGTCTTTGATGACCGTCATTTATTTCCCCATTTAACAAGTAGGCTTCAAATTGCCCTAATTATGTTCAGCTCTTATGTAATAAGGGTTCTTTTGGCTGATGTTCCATGTTGGAAAGAGGTAAATGGAGCTATTTAACTTTTTGTTTAAATAAAAAGAATAATGACTCGATTTTCCTCAGCGCTATTGAGTGACTCTTGTTGATTGGTTTTAAACCTGCTGATGGATTCAGAGGTTTGCCACTCATCGCTCCAGAGGTTATGTCCTACTCCACAGAAAGAAAACTAAAACTGGACCAAGTGACAAGGCTGAGAGCCACTGTGACCCAGACTGGGATGCTCATGCCAGACCCTTCTGCCTACTGTCACACTGTCTTGTTTTGACAGTCTCGTCAAAGCCAAATGGCTCCATCTAACAAGCAGACAAGCTCTTCGTATCAGCCTATTTTCTGCATTAGCTACTAGAAGTCAACAACCCAAGCCATTACATGTGGCTACAGACTTTGGTATTCTCAAACAAATCAAAATGAAAATGTGCTATACCAGGTTGGTGAGCTTCAAGTGGTGAGCAAGCTAGTGAAAAACCATTTAATATCACACAGTCCTGACCTTTCCAACTTATTCAGCATCCTGAGGCCAGAAAAAAAGTGTTTCTGCTTGAAATACGTTAAACTGACAAGTGTGCTTTATTTAGCAAGGAGATTTATAGAGACAGTGGGTAATGAAAGCACCTCAGAGACAAAACTGTTAGTGAATGAATCAGCTGTGGCCCATACATTACTGCGCTGTGCTTCACATAAACACTTATCCGGCGGCGTCATGCAGTGTGGGCTACGGAGACAGTTTAAGGTGTAAACAGTTCTTGAAGATCTGGGTCACTGCATGCATGTGTGTGTGAGCGAGTGCTCGGGGTGAACAGGATCATTAGATAAATCTTGAATTTCTGTCGGAGCAAAAGGCTAGACACCGGGCAACTTACAGAAACAACAGTCACCACTGGGATGGTTGGAAGCGGTGCTTTTCGAGCAACTGCTGTTGGAGTTTCCTGGTACTTAAACAAATCCAGATAACTGACTTTATCCACATTTATCCTCGCCCTTCCACAGATCACAGTCTTAACATGAAAATTCATGCTACACCTGCTATTTTGTTTGGAAGCGTCGCTGAGTTGGAGGATCTGTAGTCCTTTTGACTGTCCTCCAGTTCTTGATATTGGCTTGTTTTCACAGTGCTTAACTGTGTACTGTTTGTGCTCCAAAAATGCCTCCTCTCCAACTCATTTGAGCCTGACGAGGCTGGAACAGGCATTCACGCCGGCTGTCATGCCTTTGTGAGAGCTAATGTTCACATATTGTAATGCTAAATGAGTTCAAAGATACAGTATGTTGCAAGCTGAGAGCCAAATAATACTTTTTGCAGTGTTTTGGAAGTGTTGCAGTGTTGATTCATGTAGAGCTTATATTCTTGGCCCCAAATGTGATTTGTAATTTCTTCAGATGTGATGAGGTTTAGCTTTAAATGCTTTCCATGCATGTGAAATGAATGATAATGAGTGATAGTGGACACTGACAGTTACTTCATGTCTTAGTTGGAGGCTTCCTTTGCTGTCAGATATGAGCTGATGCTTTGATCAAGTGTTTGGATCAAGATTTATCAGAATTTGTTCTCTCTCTGTGAATATAATTACTGAGCACATGTTCTGAACATGAATTATTTCATTTCATGGGCTTAACTCAGACAAACTTTGCACTATATGGTAGTGTCCAAGCACAGAGCGTCTGTAACTATAAAATGGATATAACCTCATTTTACTTCATGATTTCAGAAGCTTGCACTACTTTGGGCCTTGCTAGTGAAATCATAAATTACATTATGTGTGCTTATTTTGGAGAGTGATATTTGATGACTACCAATTTCACGTCTGCATGTGAAGTACTGCAATTGTGCTTTAGGGAGATGCTGGGGTCCTTCTCATGCTATAAAAGCATCTCACCAGAAAGTCAGATTTAATATCTGGAATACCGGTATGTACATATTACTGATGCTTTAGCATACGCCCACCCACTGCCTGCTTCTAAAGCTTGCATTGGATTTGAGAATGGTATTTCCAGTCTTGGTGTCAGTTCATATTTACTGTTTTTTGTTAAAAGGTTCTGATTATTCAGAAAGGGAAGTAGATGTTCCTGCAACCTTTCAGTATTTAAATAACATGAAGCAGTACTAGGATTGCACTGAAGTCAAATTTCTGGAGACCTGAGTAAGTTCTTATCTGTGTTTTGGTGTTAGCTCTTGGGAAGTTAAATATATGACTCCTCTTTGGCTAATTTCTACACTTCATTATTAGTACCTGCTTGGGCTCCTTCTGCCTGCTTTAAATCTTCAAACAAGGTGCTGGAGTATCCCTCAGATATTTTGGTCCATATTGACATGATATCATCACACAGTTGCTGCACATCCACATTATTACTCTCCTGTTGATAAGGTGCTCTATGGGATTGCGATGCAGTGATTGTGGAGGCCAGTTGAGTACAGTGAACACGTTGGCATGTTCAAGAAACCAGTATGAGACAATTTGAACTTCAGCCATCAGAAGATAGGTACACTGCAGTCATAAAAGGATGGCTATGGTCAGCAACAGTACTCACATTTAAATGATGCTCAACTTGTACTAAGAGGCTCAACGTGTGCCAAGAAAATACACCACCAGCAGCTTAGTTCATGGATACACAGCAGGATAGATCCATACTTTTATGTTGTTTTCACTCATTTCTGATTGTAACATCCTAATCTTACTGTAGAAATTTAGACTCATCTGACCAGGCAATATTGTTCCACTTTTCTGCTGCCAAATTTTAGCGAACCCATGTGAATTTTAAACTAAGTTTCCTGTCTTTAGCTGCCTTAGTCAAAAGTTCAGCTTTTTGTGCATTCAGGAATGCCCTTTTGCATAGCTTTGTTATTTGAGTTACTGTTGCCTTCTGACCATTCTGCTTTAACCTCTGTGATCAATAAGGTCTTTTAAACCAGAGAACTGCTGCTCACAAGATTCTCTTTTTCTGACCACAAACCCATGAGATGAATGTGTAGAAAAACCCCAGTAGATCAGCAGTTTCTGAAATACTCAGAACAGCCTATCTGGCACCAACAGCTATCCCATTTACCAGTAACAAAGCCACTTAAATCCCCTTTCGGCCTTACTCGGTTTGAACTTAAGGCAGGTCGTCTTGACTGTGTTTACTTGCCTAAATGCATCGAGTCACTGCCATGTGATTGGCTGATTAGTAATTGTTCTTGACAGTTGAAAGGTTGTACCTAATAAAGTGACCAGGTAAGTGAATGTATTTCCTCTTTACCAACTTATATTACATGCTAGCGTTGTCTGTCCTGATTGGTGCTTGGTGAGAGCTTTTTGGATTTCATAAATGCTAAGTAGCTTTGTTGAACTGAAAAGTGTCAGATGATACCAGCTGCTGAAAGACTGAGAACTACTCAGCTATTATTATTTTTTTCCATTCATTTTTATTTGCCTTATTTCAGACTTTGTACCATGTGCTCAGCAGCTCTGTTATTGCTGACTTAAGTGATTTAATTAAAACTGTATGGCCATTGCTTGATACCCCAAACATTACTTCCATCTGTCTGTACAGCCCATGTCCCATGTAAACTTCGAAATTGCTTTCAAGTCACCCAGAACAAGGGAGGGGAATGATTCCGCTTTAAGCCACAGAGGCCTTGACGTCAGAGTGAGGTTGTGCTTGCCCCGGGTGCTCCCTGATCTGCAGGCAGAGAGGGTAACCGTGAGCTCACACTGGGAGGAAACCAGTTTGCCATTGAACATATGAGAGGTAGACAGAGCAACATCTGGCTAGGTCTAGGAAGTGAGGCAGGATGCTTGCAGGTCAGGTGTCACTGTTAGTGATGGAAAAACCCAATCATATTTGAGCATGGAAGTGTAACGGTCTTTTGCCACCTCCTGTCCATCGTTATTACCTTGGCAGTAGCACCTCTTGTTTCCCTGTGTCACATCCTTTCTCCCAAATCCACCCTGTCAGCTTTAGGTGCTACATGTCATTTAAAAAGATGATGTGAGAGAACATTATTACATGCTTGTCTACCTTTTAGGCTTCCTCATTTGGTGTCCTACTCCTCATAGTAACAGGAATGTAGTTTATAATTAAAGAGACACGCACAGGCTTGTATTATTTCTACGACAGCTGGGACACGGTGTGTCTGTGTTTGCTTTTGTGTGGACAAATATGCATTTTTGTGTGTGTGCGCACATGTTTATTTGCTTGATTATTGTTGTGAGTGTGTGTGGGGGTTAACAGAGCTGATTTGTGATGTGTGGTTTAGAAAAAAAACACAGTTTTGTACAAGTGTTTATTTGATCTATCCAGCATAGCTCAACTTTGTCCTTCACTGCCTGTCTGTCAGGGCGGATCAGTGGGGTCCAGATGTTTTTTTTGTTTGTTTGTTTTTTTGCAGGGCTGAATCCCAGCATTCCAAAATCAATCCTAGACCCAGGTAGGCTTGTCTGCCTTTCTGTCTGAGAGGCACGCGCCTCCCCCAGGTCACTCACATGAGCTCAACTTCCAGGTCGTGCAACACTGGCTCAGTAATTGACCCAAATGAAATGCTCACTGGGGAAAAAAACTTGCCCCCTTGCAGCCCTGGTCGAGCTTTGTTCGTCGACCCCAGTTTTAATACTTCCTCCAGTTCAACGCAACGCTCAGGATGTTGCTCTCTGGTTGGCCACAGTCAGACAAAACAAGGAGTTCATAATCTAGTCATGCAGACACAATGTGTGATGGAAAGGTTTTGTAGTTGTGATGGCAAGATCTAATGTGTTTAATCACACGCTTTTCTAAGACGAGCCACACACATACTCTCTTTGGCTGCCTAATATTTTGTTGGCCAATGTATTCCTGTGAAATGGCTTTAAGATGTCTGCAGTGTGCTGTCATATGCACACTGATACAATTGTGGGTGGTCATTTTAACCATGTTCAAAGATTGAAAGAAGAAGGTCCGCTTGTGTGAGCCAAAAGTTCGACCTTCAGACTGCCGTTACTGTTTTCTTCTCTTGGATTCGTGCAGGAGAGGACCAAACAGAGAGCTCTGCATACGATTATTCTACACGGTTTTTGTGGGTGACAGTAGAGACTTTTGTTTTCATACAGCGTTTGACTGAAAGACTAAATCCACTAATAAGCAGGTAATGAGCGTAATATTTACAGAGCATAGATGTCCAACTGATTTGAGAAGCTGACAAAACAAGAAACTGAGTTTTGTTTAAAAGATTTAAAGTTTATTTTTGGAACCTGAAAACTGGGAAGTTGAGGATGTGGTGCTCACAAGCACATGAGTCTGTTTGCAGAACCCGATAGCCAATCAGAAGTAAGTTTGCTTACTGAGAGGATGGCCTGAAAGATATGGGAGCTAATATAACTTGTTTCTGATGGTGATAAAACTGAGGGATCGCATACAAATAAATAATAGCTGTTCTAGTGGAGATCCAGAATAACAGTATGGCGCTGAGAATACAGTGTTAGGTCCACTTTTATTTTATTTTAGCAATGTAGTGCTTAAAGAATGATTCAGTATTATCAGTTCCTTTAAACTTAAATGTTTTATTCTATAAAATCGATTAAGTATGATTAAGCAATCTATGAGCTAGGTGGCATGTTTGTCTCTTAGGAGTCCTACTTTCTGTTGCACACACTGAGCACACTTGAATGGATTTCATGGTGACGCGTATAAGATGCTCATGGGTGTATCTTTGTGACTGCATATATGTGTGTGTGTGGGACATTAGCTTTTGTCTGAGGTCATGTGTTTATGGCCTTGTCATAATTTACAGGACCCAAGTGAGACGGGGACCCCCTGACTCCTCCCCTCAGCAGACCGGGACCTCCCGTACTGTGAAACGTTATCCATCATCCTCTGGGCCTATAACCTCCAACGCTCTGCCCAATGGCAATGGCTACTCTAACGGCCACGAGCACGGGAACTGGTATGGAAACAGGAATGGGCATACCAACACACATTCCCACAATACTCACAGGCCAACCAGCAACAGCCAGCTGCACGGACAGTTTGGCAATGCATTATTACCAGCAGGTAAGTACAGTGAGACTGAATACATGTATGTCTTCCACTTGAATATTTGTGAATATCATAAATCTTGGCTCTGTTATTATTTCACATCCTCTGCCCCTAGCTACCTCAAAACAAATGAAATCGCTACGAATGCCTGACGAAATTCAGAGTGACCACAATACATGCATACACTTCCTGTGGTGTCATTGTTCAACATTAGCCACAAGGAAAAATTGGCAGCGTCCCAGGATGCACTTCCTTTCTCCCTCTGACCCTCACACCCTCTGTGGTCTTCATCACATGCACAGACGTTTCGTATCAAAGCTATTGCAGTTTGAGCATGTGCGAGATTGCGCAGTTACGTACTTCGGAACCTTTGGGAATTTACTCAGACTCTTCTCTGACATGATAGACACTGGAACCTGGTTGCTGTTGGAAATGTGATGTGAACGTCACCAGTTTTTTTCCCCCTCTTCTTTGATCCAACGTGCACAGCTGTCTGCCGTTCCACATCCTCCTGTTTTTTAGCCCCGTACCGCAGCAACGGCTGTTGAACAGCTTCCCACCATTACACAGTGCTCACCTACACTCTCTTTGTTTCCTTCACACATACACATATCCAAAACACCTTCTCTCAAAGATAAAGGGCTTGGAGGCTAGCCCAAAAACCTAATAGCCTTCTCACCCCCCCCCCCCCCCCCCCTTTTTTTTTTTTTTTGCTGGTCTGTGGCACATCGCACGTTCAGCTGCAGCGTGCCACTGGCCAACCGTCAGCACACACCCTCGCACTTATAAACCTCCCTTTTGCCCAGACGGGGAGTGTGTCACAGTGAAGCTGAAGGTGGAAGGATGCAGCTCGTCTCTAGCCTGTCTCTGCTGCTGCCCCTTCTCAACCAGGTGTGTGTGTGTTTTCCAGGGGCCAACCTCACCGCCAACCTGGATCGCATCAAGATCGTCTTCACACCTATGATGTGCCGCAGGGTGTGCTCCGGAGGGCGTTGCTATAATAGCTGCGAGAAGGGAGACATGACCGAGGTCTACAGCGAGACCTCGCACCAGCAGCAGCCGAAGAACCAGGGCTTCCGACTCTGTGAGTGTCGACCCCGGCCCTCTGACTATCAGCAATGCCTGTCTGCCTGCTTATCTCTGTGATACTGCTCTGTGTTGTCCCTGAGTGTCTCTCTTTCTCCCTTTCGATTCTCACACACAGTCTGTGTTTGGTATCTCATTCTTTTTTTTATTGGGTGAGCTAGACAAAATGGGTACCCAGTGGCATGCTGTCTGTTCTGAATACCAATCTTAGACAGGAGGCAGAGTGGTGTAGATTAAGCATGAGAGCTATGCTGAAAACTTTCACTGTCAAAGAAAAAGACAGACAGGGGAGAGCAGATTAATAGCAAGCTCTGTAAAAGGGGCCTAATCTCCCCTTGTACACAGACACGTGGACCTAGTGGTCCCACGCTCCCCAACACTTAGCCCCATCCCTTTTGCGGTTTACACCTCGCGGTTGGCCTCGCCGTTAACCGTTTAACATGCTCTCTGGGAGGGCAGGAATGGATGAAAAAGGAGAGGGAGAGGCTGAAAAGAGAGAAAGAGTAGCAGCATGAACAGGGTTTTACAGGGATTACATTAAACCTGTCATTTATCCAGAGGGCTTTGCTCCAAATTCACACAGGAGTGTCCATGGGATAGCAGGGGGCGGCTAGTGCCAAGGCGAGGGTCGTATCCCCTGCGTGTTTCTGAGTTTTCTCATCAGGTTTAATGGTCCAGCTTAGACCTCAGACTAATTATGGATTAGAGATGAAGGGCGCACATACCACACACATACATATATAGATCCGCTCCAGTTACAACTCTCATAAATATAAACTCAAACAGGGAAACAAACATGCAAACAACCCTCACCGAAATGCACTAGCCTATTTAGGGAGGACATCGCAGGCTTATGAATATATAAACAGGTCGATGTTGCAGATTTATGTGCACATTAGCAGGGTTTTGGAACACGGCATAGATATTCTAAACACTTCAGCATCCTGGCAGAGACCCTTCACGAGATTACATTCCCGGCATTTCCACTTTTTCCTCAGTGGTTAGTTTTTATGTCCCACTTTTATTCTCAAACAAAAAACAAAAATCCCCTGTCTTCGTTATGTAAAAGCATGCGTTAAAGAGCACGTTAAAAAGAGATTGCTTTCCATTTAGGCTCGCATCCTGTTATTGCTCGGGTCTGCGTGTTCGTCCAGGAATGTCAAGTGGACAGCAAACAGTTATCTCATGCTGTTGTTACGTTGCTTAAACGGCGCAGTAAAAACAGCGCAGTAAAAACGGCTGGGTAATTGCAGCAGTGCCTCTCGATGCACACCCTGTGTATAACACTTACTTAAAGCTGATATTAGATTGGTAGAAGTCTGTTTATTGGGTGAGAAGTGTGTGCGCATGTGCGTCTCGCTCGTTAGAGGTTGTTAAATGGACAGAAAGATAGGCAGATGTGGAACCTGCTGCGGAAAGTCGACAGTAGGATGTTGTCTAAGAATAGTTCCTGCCCCATACCAGGGTGGGACTGCCTGACACAGACCAGTGCAGACATGCATCCAACACTGAGGTTTTAATAGCTCTCCTTGAGTTGATAATTTAGCCCGCATGTCGAATCACAGGAGGCCTTTCTCTGTGTCTGGACATATTTAGTCTTTCTGCCCGTCTCTGTCCCTGCATTGTTTCTCCTTCGTTTTATTTCTGTTTCTTTTTATTCTGTTTTTAATCTATTCTGTTAGCATTCTCCTGCTAATCCTTTTAATGTCCCATCTGATACGCGATTCTATTCTTGTTCTATTCCTCCCTCTTTTCGTCCTGTGGTCCCACTCTTGTTAATGTTATGTGACAGGGAGCTCATTCCCTACATGCCATCAGAACCGTCCAGCATCTCCCTGTTCCCTGTTTGCACCCTGTTAGCCTCAATGAGACACAGAGGATGAAGTTCCCTGTTTGTTTCCATGTCTGGCATTCTCTTTAATCTCATAGCATGCAGGCCATTTGAATCTGTATCTTGCAAAACAGTCTCTTGTTTTTGTAGAAGTGCATTGCTTCACTTTCTCATCCTTCATGCTCCAGAATAGTTCTATATTCGTCATAGTTGGATAGATTTTTTTTTTTTTGTCTTTGATGTTTTCAGTTAGGAGAGGTCAGGTCAGAGTGAAACTGTAGATGGGAACAGGCCCAGGTATGTAGGGCGCTGGGCTGGCACCCATCCCTTATGCCAAAAGATAAGGCAATGAAAGGGCTGTTAAAGCACTACTGTCAAACACCATCTGGCCACTGCTGGTCTGTTCTGTTTTTCTTTCCACGGCAAATTACAAAATATAAATCAAATTGTAGACAGAACACATTTTGGACTTGGATTTACTTGGATGGCTATGAGCCAGTTGCACTCCTTTCAATTTTTGGACAATATTTGATATTTAGGGGAACTTTTTCGCCTTTTGTCATCCAAACACGTGTCCCATATGGTATCTTGTTATTATTTTCTGCAAATTATTACAGCATGAATCATGCATCATCACTCATCATCCTGCACAGGAGTATGTAATTACTGATGAGAGGCAAAACATGCCATTGAAGGAGGCACAGCGTGAGGGGCATGGCTCTGTCGCGAGGACAAAGTTGAGATTTTATAAACGTCATGTGGAATGAGGAGTCTGGTAGTGCCAAAGCAGAGAACAGCATGACTGTTGCTAACCGTTTGCAAACAAAGGCTGTCCACAGGAAGCCCTAGCACATGCCCTTCCTATTAGGACTACGCCTTCTGTTTCTTATTACCAGATCCTTGTGTGTAAGGTTAGATGATGCTGTGCAATTAAATGTGGTATGTTGTGTATTCTAAAGATTCCTCTCATTCATAACCCCTTTTTTTCTCTGTTTCTTGTCCTTCATCGTTGCAGTCTTCTGTCAGATCCCCTGTCTTAATGGAGGCCGGTGCATTGGCAGGGACCTGTGCTGGTGTCCGTCAAACTCAACAGGACGGTTTTGTCACCTGCCAGTCCCTCCTCCTGCCCGACCCACCCCTCAAAGCCACAGGAACCACCAGAAACCAAAATCTCCATCCCACTCCATGTACACTCTCCCGCTGTCCAATCAGCCAGGTAATCACGCTCCAGCACGCCTCCCCACTCACTCTAACTTTATTAGCATGTCTTCACATTACAAGTGCTGTTAGCTTGACACTGTGATAACTCCCATCACTGGCAAGATAACAGTTTACATTGGCCATCACTTTTCATTTTGGATATTGTGCATATTTAAGAGACCTCAGGATGACTGTATGTTAGCTAACATGTTCATTTCTTGATGACTCTGGCTGTAATCGTGCCTCATAACTGCAAGGTTGTCATTCTTCTAGTAAAGCTTACACTCCAACAGAGAAGTGTCGAAAAAAGAAGCAAAACACAGTTAATAAACAACAATTGTGGGTTTCCTGGCTGTTCCTTTCTTCCAGAAGCAAAGGATCTCATGAATGCCTGCGATTAATCAGTTTCATTCAACATAAAATAATCACCTGACTTGAATTTTGCAACAGAAGTTGCCTTAATAAAAAAAGGGAAGAAAAAAGCATAGCTTCATTTTTAACATTGTTTATAGTGTAGTGTTATTGCTTTCCTTGCCAACAGCAGAGGTCACTTTCTATTTTAAGCAGAACAGCTCATAGATGACTCAGTACGAGTCATCTTATTGTTCACACAATGCCGCGTTTACCAGACAGAAGATATTAGAAACAGAGCACGGCAACAATACGAATTGTTGTGCTTGAATAAAAGAGATAAATTCACTCTCATCTCCTGGTGTAAGCTATCGTGTCCTTCTTTCTTAGTTTCTCATTTTATGGAACAGTTAATTAGAAGCAGAAGGTCAGTCTAAATTCATTTAAATTACACTCAGACACATTTCATCCTCTTCTGAAACATTAATTACTTAATAATTGCATTTAATGACAAATCCAGTCAGTGTGTTATCATGTTACAGGAAAGACATTGTTTGTCCTGACTGTATGCTTTATATATGAAATGGAGCCATTCTTGTCCTGGACGAAGTTTTGCGTTTTCTCCTTGGATTCTGCTGTCTGTGTGTGAGGTTATGATTCATGAGAGTGGGTCGGGATTCTGGGAAAAAACCTGGCACTCCCTGAAGATGGATGCTTACCCTGTGTCAGAAGGACAACAGAGCCTCACATTGCAACATCTTCTCAACTCTTCAGCAAAACTGTTTTCAGTCTTTAAAGCGATTTGATTTAAACCAGAGAATCCGAAACGCTTTGTGTTGTTGTTGTTTTGTAGCATCTTAAGGGCCTCTTCACTGCCGGGAATTACCAATATGCACCAAATCTCGTGACTTGATGATGAAGCAAGTGTTTGCATAAGACTTTAGCTGAGATCTCATGCACTGCAGTATGTATATACAGATTTTATCCCTTGGCAGAGGATGCTTCCCCTTAAACGGTTCAAATTTTGACACTGTAAACTATCTACTATGCTGTGTAAGCTTTGGCTCTCTTCTTCTCCAGCGTCTCTCCACCCATCCTTGGTCAACGTCCACATTCAGCATCCTCCAGAAGCTGATGTCCAGATCCACCAAGTAGCTCGAGTCCAACCTGGGCAAAGACCAGCCACCACAGAGGGGGCTCACTCTGTCCAGCAGCGCTCCCAGCCTGGAAACGGACACGAACACTCCAGCGAGCACAGCAGCAGACACCCACACGCTAACGGGAATGGCCACGGCCATGCCACAACCCACATCCGTCAGAACGGAAATGTTGGAAGATGCTTTCAGGAGACGGTCGATGGACAGGTACCGTGTACACTGCTATCTCAACTTAAATCAGTACACATAAAGTATTGTGGTCTAGGTGTTGAAACAACTGGAACGCAGTGTTTTAGCCACAGCTGCCATTATATAGTCACATCCCTTAACCTTCTCTGCTAGCTGTTGCTTCAAACAGGAAGTTTGTGAAAATGATTTATGTGTAAAGTCCAGAATTTATGAGGCTTGGCCACACTGGCCATCTCATGTTCCACCACTTCCTCAACAAAAGCATGTTATGAGTTAGGATGCATTCAGAGGAGGTGAAGGTGAGGCTTGAAACCTCCCCATGTGGCCCAAATGGTGAGACTTTTCATCGCCTGTGTGCTCAGAGTGTGGCACATTTTGTAGATTTACTGTGCTTTGCTTTAATGTATCCTAAAGCACTTGGGAAAAGGAAAGGACTTTAAGTGGCAGTGCGTGAGCCCGGCTAATCTTAGACCTCATACAGCATCTGTTAGCTTGGCTATTGTTGGGTCTTATTAGTATTTCAGTTGCAACAACACAACGAGTTGTTTTTGCCAGAATTAGTTCTTGAGTTTGTTTGTGCTCAAGTGCTGTTTCCATTATTTCCTCTCTGGTTAAGTAAGGCAATTTAAATTAAACCACTTAGTCACTATGTCAAAGAAGAACTAAACTTCAGCAAAAGAGCAGATTCACCCTGCAAATTTCCATATTATTTAACCATAATAGATTCAATCTGGAGAAAAAATATCATCTCTTAAGTTTAATTTCTATCAGACAAAATCCGACAAGTAGTGTTTGATAGGACTCTCCCTTCAGCATTTAACCAAGAGCCCTTAATGCAGCACACCAGGAGTTTCTTAGCTGTTCTTAGGACTCGGTGTGTTTATGTCCACCTCTAACTAAACAGTCTCCGATGTGTCTGGTTCTCTCTGTCCTCGCAGAAAGGTATACACGCACACCCTGACACAAAAACATTTGCACCCTTGCCAGCGCGCACACGCACTTGCACACAAACAAGCGTGCCTACCCAAACATGTAACACTCATTCTCCAAACTTGTTTCATAGATTTAACACAGATGTGTCTTGTTGTAGTGCGGCAAGCCTCTTCCAGGGCTAACCAAACAGGATGATTGCTGTGGAAGTATTGGCGCCTCTTGGGGCCTAAACAAGTGCCAAAAGTGTCCGACCAAACCAGGTAAGCTGTTCTGACTAAAGCCACCAGAGTTATGTAACTTTTTTCATACAGAATTAAACTAATCTGGTTTAATTCTGCTGGTGCAATATTCTGTTTTGCTGTTGATGTTAGTCCTTTGATAATCTTGCTCTGTGCCACACATCGACTCAAAAGGTAGATTTTTCCCACTCTGATTGCTTCATATTAAGGTGTCTAAAAATTAATGCCTTAGCAGCCATTGTTTATGGTTGGTGGAGTTTTATCAGAGCATGTTTTACAGGCCTAAACAATGCTAATGAGCGATGATGACTAGAACATAGCGGCCTTTGTTAGATTTCTAAAAACCTTTGAAAGCGGCTGCGTGACTCGCCCATGCTCCCAGTTGTTAAAATGAAGCTGTTTTCACTTCTATAAAACCAAAACCGGGAAGCAAATGAAAACACATTTAGCATGAAGATGAGAGCCTGGCAGGCGTGCCACCCACCCTGCGGGCAAAGCAAGCCAATGTGGCCTTGAATGAATGAGGAAATGAGCAACTGGTTCCCAACCAGAGCTGTGGTAGGTAAGTGAAACAGCAACAGGGTGGTTGTATGTTGGCAGGAAGGCTTGGTGGTGACACTGTCCACTATAGATGGGGGCTCTGACAGCTCTTTTTACTACTTGCAGAGCACGATGTGGTCCATGCACTGGTTTTGGCACTCCCACAGCGTACAGTGCCACATGGGAGATTCAGTTATTTCCCGCGTGTCTCAATCATATTATGGTCATACCCTGCAGATTTGCTAGTTTTACTGTTAGATTGACTGTACCCTCTTTAATATCTGACCAGACGTTGATCAGAAGCAGACATCATCTCTCTCTCTCTCTCTCTCTCTCTCTGTCTCCCGCCTTGATAATAGATGTCGATCTATTCTCTTCCCTCCCACGCACTGTCTCCCCAGGCATGCCAGATTCCAATTCTTTCTAAGTCCACGGCATGATCTCTTTTGGCTCCCAGATGTTTTCCCCTGCTCCCTCCTTTGAAGTTGGGGGAGAAAACAGAGTGAATACCCAATTTGCTCATTTTTGTGGCTCCTTTTGGGGGGCAGCGTATCGTAGGCCAGGGTCACACAATGGCAAAGAAAGAAAGAAAGAAAGAGGGAAAACCTAAGTAAAAAATGAAGTCACATACTCTCTCCCAGAAGTCTTTGGGTGAGTTTTAATACGAGAAATACTTTGAATTCCTCCAAGAGTGCTATTGTTCTCAGGGTAAAGACTTGGGCTTTATCTCTAAGCTACATTCCCTGCTTACTCGTCTAGGTGTGTTCTTTCTCATGCGTTTGACAGGAATGATGTGGAGCTCCTGAAGAATGATGTGTCTCTCTTTATTTTATAGCGATTGAGTCAGCCGTCAGCTCGCAGTGAGGAGAGAGGTCATGTAGCTTAATAGGACTCTCCCGTGTGTCCTGTTGAGTACGTGATAATGATGTCATGAAAGCCCAGTTTGTTTCTAGGCGTGCATTACTACCATTGGTCAGTTTATTGCTAAACACGCTGTTGACTAAGAGCAAGGCTTGCTACTTCATTTTTTATGATATTGGTAGAGGATGCCAGAATGACCGCAGTTTAATGGGGTGCTGTTGCAGACAGGACTGCTAAGTCTTTGCTGCCTGCCTCCACATCACTGTCAGTATATCTGCATCGCACTCACTCGATACAGTCATATAGATCCAGAATGCATTGCTACTGTTACAGTCTGGCTGTGTCTCAAGTCCGTAAATGTACAGTTAGTTGTGTTACACAGCTGGATATTATATATTATTATGCACCAAGAACACTGTATCGCTTAGGGATATTTTGTGGGCTTGTTTTACTGTTTGTGCATGTGTTTGTGTGTTCATTATATTAAGGTCTGACATTGCAGAGGCATAAATGCCAGTGTGTCCCATCTCAGTGGGAGATGAGGTCTTAGCAGTTAGTGCCTTTAAAAGTCACATGCTGAGGATTCCTGGCCTGTAATGAGTTCCAGATCGACCACAATAGGCTGAAGTCAGCTCCATTTCTTTAGTTCGGATGATGAAGTGGAGTAACAAAGCAAACCCTGTGCTTTTCTTGGATTTTAAACCATTTCATTCCATCACTGCAATTTCTTTCAGCAATGCAGAGGTCCTCAAGTTTGAGAATTAACCAGTGACTTGTTAAGTCAAGTGAGAAAGAGAATAGGTGAGTTGGACAGGAGGTGATTTGGTTACATGAGTCCCATTAAGAGAAACTGGATCCGTTATATGCTGAGAGGAATTTTATCCTTGAAAAGCAAGTGATAGGGCTGTTTGTGCAAATCTTTGGGTTAAGGATACATTTCAATCCGAAAATTAATCAGAGGTTCCCAGTTATCTGAAGGCAAATTGCTATGGCCCAAGTCTGACCTATACTGTCGTGTTGGCATCACACTCTATAGCTGGCAGCCTTTTCCTCACTGTGTTTCACTGCTCATGGAATTTCACAAGCCATTTGTCTCCCCATCTGTCACTGATGGGCAGCTTTCCTCTCAGTGACTCTCTCCATGAGCCAGGCTGAAGCCTTGGGAGGCTTCCCAAGGAGTCGGATCAGAGGTCCCCAGGGACTTTAAGTAACCACCACACCCACGGGAGCCTTGGCTTCCTCTCTCTAACCCTACCTTCCTGGGTCACCGAGGTCACCGTGTTGTCACTGCCCTCACATGGTTTTGCCCCACCCTCAATTCGACCTCTGTCTGTGGAAGTCATCTGCCTGTTTTTGCTCCCCACTCCTCTCTGTTTTCTCTCTGTAATGAGGAAGCTATTCTTCATGAGGTTTAGATCAGCAAAGTCAGATGAGGCGAAGGAGGGGCGGTGGGGGTCGGGGGGCACTCGGAGAGCTCCACAACTTCCAGATCTTCCCACATGAACTCATCCCTTCCTAAATCTTCCATCTATTCCTGAGACATTTAAACTGACCAGCCAAAGCCTGTGCTTCTTGCTTTTTATTAGCGCTGATCAAACACGAACACTTGTTAATGACCAACAAGAACCAGAGATGCGATTACTTTGCTTTAGAAACAAGCAGCAACAGAACAGATGCACTGGAACAACTTCACAGCAGCTTCTCGTGGTGATCAGATAGAGATGTCGCATCTCTTTGACAGCATTTGATTCATTGATGTTGACTTAGCGTTATCCCTTAACAACTCAAATTATGGAATCTATTAGCTGGGCAGCAGTGTAGCTAATCAGCGCTGAGCCGACCTAACCACTACGAGAAATAAATCCCAGTTGGAGGAGCATGGATTTGAAATTTGTGATGCTTCTTAATTCGATACAAGCTACGTTAAGCATATTTTTTTTATTGGGAATGTACCGTGGCATGCCTTATTTTGGAAGAAGCCCAGGTGGTAAATAGTCCACAGAGATTATGGAGGAATGTGGTTCTGTTTTAAATGTGTTTCATGCGGGTTACACTGCCATCAGCATCTTGGAAAAGGACATTAAGCAAAATTGTCAAACTACAAACACTGACATGACATGCATACTTTCGTGAATAGAGACAATGAAAAGTATGTTTTCAGTAAAAGATTTAATGTGGCAGAAAAATGAAATAAACTCCTCATCAAAGCTGTTTTTGTCATTGCATCATATATCCCATGGGATCGTTGTGTGAAAGCAATACTATACAGATGAGACTGCTGTTGATTGAGCAAATGCAGTATGTTGCAGCTTTTACATTGGTGCTGTGTTTATGCATTCGCAGTGTGACGCTAATGCTAACCACACGTATCTTTGCTGATTAGCTTTAGCTTCACTTGCAGGGACGTATTTACAGGCCGTGTGATATGGTCTGTGCCAGATTGGCAAGTATGGCTTTTGCCAAGGAAACATTCTGTTTTGAGAGAAAATGACTTGTCTTTAAGCTGTTTGCTCCAATCAAGTATTGGCTCAGAGGCCAAGAAGAGATGGCTCTGCCATCGTAGCGATTCAAAAGACCTGAAACTCTGTGATGATTAAAGAGCTCAGTTTGCTCCTTCTTTTAGTTCGTCCTGTGGCGGAATGTCAGAAAGTAATTTTATGGAAAGGATCACGAGGTCTTGGCTTTGCTCTTGGGTCTTTTCTTAGAGTATACCCCGATGGAAGAGAAAGGAAGACTGTACCGTTTGCATCCTGTGGATGGCATCCATCCCTCCTCCCTCTTGTCTCCCACAAGTTCTCAGGTTTTCCAGTTGGTTAAGAGAAGAAGCCCAACACTGAGGCAAGTCCCTGGAGAAGCTGGTGAAGGGCTCTGAGCCCTGTGATTGATGGACCAGACCACTCAATCGTCTTAGAAGAACTGCCTGCAGGCCGGGTGGTCTACATTGTGATCGCACCAAAAATCTGCAATTAAAGATTTCTGTATGGCTGAGAAACCCATCTGACTCTAAGCTTTCTCCCTTCTCAGCTTCCTGTCTCTTTTTTTTCTTAGCCAGCTCTCTTATTTTGCATAAGCTGTCCTTTCATTTGAAATCCCAGCAGTGCTTTTCACTAAACAAATTTTACTTAAGGGATTTATTCAGATTTAAGTTAGGATAACACCAGCTATCAAGAAGTTTCAAGGAATCTGAATTACACTTTCAGGTCAGGGAATTTGAGCAAATATTATTGAACAGCCTCCAGTGGAATGCACAACACAACTGAATGGAGATGGACAATAAATTAGTGAGGCGTGACGAAGTCTTTTGTTGAACAGGGCTAAATGGATAGACAACAATTGAAAGGTTTTGTCTGTTCCCTCTGTGGATACAGACAAGTCCGAGTTTACAGTCTTTGTAACCAAGGGCGACACTAATGATGCGCAGCTTGAGCTCACTCTTGCAAGCCACTGGCTGTGGAGCTCTATATTTTCTACACAAATGATTGTAGAAACAAGCATGGGAACTGGAACGCCATTAAATCAGGACACAATCATGCTTTGCTTTTTGGATATTAATGAAAATTACATGGCCAAGTTGTCACCCATTTTTAGTTTTGGGGCTGATTATCTTTTCTTGAGGTTGATGGTTAGAAGACAAGGTTCTCATTCGCAGATACAGTTTCAACCAGTAATTAGGAAAGTCATTGTGAACTTTGGCAGGCAGAGCACTTTTATGCAATTTTTTTTTTTAACTAGCCACAAACAACTCAACCCTGTGGACCAATAAAACTTTTACTGAACCTATCTTAAAGTTCAAGCATTTTTAGGTCCAGGATATGCTTAAGGAAACTCTAAGTACTATCCGTCTGTTAGCTTGTAATGAGGAATTGATTTAAGTACAGGATACAGAATCTAAAGCTTTGTTGATTAACAAATGACACTTCAAAAAACTGACAGAAGAACCTAGAAACCCAAAAGAGGAGAAAACTGACTTTTAATCAGCAAACTAAACTGAAACTTAAGGAAACAAACAGGAACTAAAGACAAAAACTTAGAAACCTGGTAGGCACATGAGTGCGAATAACAGATAATCTAACAAAGCCACAGAGGAAGGAGGACTCTAAATACACAGAGCAGTGATTACATGATGAGACACAGCTGGGAGCAGGCAGACAGGTGAGAACAATCAATGACAGGTGAGGTCAGTCACAAAGGAGGAAGTAAAACTCACACAAGACAGGAGAAAGAACCCTTCAAAGTAAAACATGAAAGCCAACTAGATAGAAGTTTTAAAAGTAGCATGATAAGAAAGGGCGTGAGCCTGAAGATCAGATAGAGCAAACACAGACAGGAAAATAAAAGGAACTAAAGGTCAATTAAAAAATAAAATCAAAACACTAGAACGGGGATGTTAAACTCGTTTTACATCATGGGCCACATAGAGCTAGGTTTACAATTGAGTAAAATTTTTGGCATCACTGTCAGTGAAAAGGAGTTTAACCATGAATTTATTCCCTGAGATATCTTATTATTAGAAACATAAGTACAATTTCGACAGCATGTCTCAGTTTTTTTCAAAAAATTCAGCTGTAGCAAATAAAAGACATTTGTCAGCACGACTGTTTGGGCTTCACCTGTAAGAAATACATGTGTAAAATTTACAGAAAAAAGTTCTGGTAGCTCATTGCCTATACTGTCCTGTAATTATAAAGCAGCAATGTCTGTTAATTCACAGAAAACGTCCTTTTTTGGGGGTGTGGTCCCATTGTAAGAACAGAAATTTCTTTAGTAGTGAAAAAAACAGGAAATTTAATTATTTAATTAACATTTAATTTAATGTAATTATTTTGGTGTAGTATGAATAGCCATGGGTGAGGTCTTTATCAGCAGGAAAATCTGTAGAACTTATTAAAATACATTTAAAAGTCCAAATGCCCTCCATTCTCAATTTTTCAAAGCCATCCACTAAGCCAGTTCTAGCCCTTGGGCCTTATGTTTGACACCCCTGCACTACGAAAATAGTTATCCAAAGACGCACCACAACTAGATAAACATAAGAAAGGTGAACAGGAAGTAGAATTAAAATAATAAACTCACCATTGCTAGAATAAAAATGACATCAATCGAGGAATCCAAAACTCAGATACACGAAAAAAACCCAAGACCATAATGGCACCAAAAACAGAGCCTATGTACAAAAATTTACTGTTAGCATGTCTGTATATGTGCAAATATTTCAGTTTTTCACCACTGTTACTCAAATAATTAGGCTTTAAAGATGCACAAGCACAACATATTACCTCTCTCTCAAATTCATCTTAAAGCTGTTAATCTCTGCAGGGGGTCTTCTTCTCCCTGCTAATAAGCTTTATTGAGACTCCCGGACCTCCCCCACTGTGCTTCCCTTGGCATGTGCGCCCTGCTGTCACTCAGGCCAGACTTTCCTTGATCCCATCACTGCGGGAGGACGTGCCCGTCGCTCCTACCACAACATCTCATTACTCAGAAACTTCGGAGGGGGATTAGGAGGGTCTGGAGGAAGATGAGGAGGTGGGCAGGCAGGAACAGGGGCATTGCTTTGACACAGTTCCCCCCTTTTCGTGTTGCCCGCTTCATGCTGGCCCACTTCTGCTCTGTCAACCCTCAGGTACATTGACCCTGCCTGGTCGACTGGGTCACAGCGGGACCAAAGCATAACTCAGCTTCCAGGACTTCATTCCCAGAAAACCTTCATGTGCCACACATTCCAGTCACTCCTGGGAAAATGACACAAACTCATGACTGACTGTTGGGTTTTGGTTTAATGGATTGCTGTCTCGGCATTTTGACTCTTGTACACTATATTGTAAATAAGGGAGCAGCTGAATCAATACCGGAAGCATGTATTTAACGCTGGTGGCAAGGACAGAGAGAAAGAACTGATGGATTATAGAGATAGGTTCTTTTCTGGTTCTTCTTACCCTGTCAGGCATCATTTACATCTTACTAGAGCACTCTTTCAGTCAAGAACACATTGACTTTCTTGGGCTGAACCGAATTGACTTCTCTCCCTTTCCCAAATACCTCTGCTGGCAAAGCAGTGGTGTTTTACGTTCTTGCGTGCGTCACGTCTTTTCTAGACCCTTCGTCACTGTGGCAGCACATTCAAAGCAATGCATTGCTGTGGTATAATGTTATTTTTTACGCCCATAGTGTGAATCAAAAGATTGTCATTGCTGTCATTCCTTTCTTGAGCAGAAAACCTTCATGTTTTTTTTTCCTCTCAGTGGATGATGACTTGAAGAGGGCGAGTCTTTAGCCAAATCTGTTGGGTTGTGTGGGCGCTGAGTGACAGTTGTGTTGGCATGGTTAAAACTCCTGACTTTTCATGTGCTGTATGCTGGTGCATGATCACTTGCACTTAATATCCTCCCTCAGATGCTTAAGGCTATTACACGAATTGAGCCTTACCAGTCTGAGAGAGTAATGAGCATGCTGGTGGTCATGCTCCGCACCTGATGCCCCACTTTCAGGCTTAGAAGTAATGGAAGTGCTCCAGAGGTACACAAGGAGATGGCATTGAATCAGACAGTGACCAGATTTAAATAGTTTTTGCTTTTTATGGGCAGAGAGACAGAACTTTTGATTGCACCTCATATAGTGTATATAGCACAGGGTGTTATAATCATTTCTCTGAGCTGTCTGATGTGTGTCGCACTGTACAGTCTATAATAGCTAAAGACTCTTCTGTCTTGCTAACAAGCATATCATCATTCTTTACAGTCCTCTACAGCCAAAAATACATGTTTTTTTTCTTTCAAAATCAGAAGTTAGATATTATCTTTTCAACATTCATAGAGAATCTGAGTCATCTGAGTCATGGAAAGATCTGGTACCAATAATCACTGTCTATGTTAAGAAAGACTTTCATAGAGTTTCCCCTAATCTCTGTTAAAAAACACAGATATGGATACACACACATTTAAACACTAACAGACTTACTCTTTGCCACATGATAGCCACATTGACCCCCTGTACATTTAATGGAGCGTGCCGGGGCTTGACTGGGTGCCGAATGAGTAATGACACCATGTTTTCAGGCTTCTAACACTGACAGTTTGCCCGCACTGGGGCAGTAACCGACAGATGTGTTATTTACTGCAGCACCTCTCAAGCGCACACCTGAAACACACACATGCCATGTGATTTGTACTGCTTTGGCAAAAAACAAGCGTTAAGACATTTTGGCCAATCATTTTCCTGTGAGCAGCACATTAATCGTCATTCCTTGTGCGCACAGTTAAAGCTTTAGTCTCTCGTTTAACTAGATTTGCACCGTGGTTGATGAAAACGGTCAGGGCTGTCATAAAGGCTTAGTCAACAAATTTATGATGATGTGCCTAGGGATTTACACGATTATGAATGGCATAGAGCATTATTACATTTTGTTGGATGACAAAGCTGCCTTATAAATGTAGTTGATGGGGAGCCCATTTGACTCTTGCTGGAGTCCCTCAAGGCTCAGTTGTGGGTTCCTTGTTTTTCCTATTACTGAGACCTTAAATTCCCTTAAATTCCCTTAAATTCTCCTAAACTTGAACTCCTTCTCTTCTCCCTCTCTGATGAAAGCAGTCCTCTGTACCAAAGAAGCATAGCACATCATTTAACATCACTGAGCTTCTCTGAACTGTTGTTTATGTTTCTGTTTACAGCATATGCAGTGATCGCGAATGGACAGGTGGAATGTTCCAAAGGTTTTAAACGGATGAATCTCACACACTGTCAAGGTAAGCCTTTGCATGAAATATGATGGAAAAGGTTTTAAAAAATTTGAGCTTTAAGTGACTGCATGTTTATTTTAGCAGTAACAAAGATATATTACAAATAATTAAATGACTGTGATCAAATAAACTGACTGTCCACTTCATCGGGTATATCTTGCTAGTACCAGGTTGGACCCTCTTTCACCTTCAGAACTTCTTTAATCCCTTTTGGCATAGATTCAGCAAGGTGCCAGAAAGATTTCTCAGAGATTTTAGTTCATGTTGACATGACAGCATCACACTTGCTGCTCCTCCATTATATGAATTTACGGTTCCACCACGTTGGATTGAGGTCAGGTGAATGTGGAAGCTATTTGAATAAAGTGAACTCATTGCTATGTTCAAGAAATTAGTTTAAAATTATATGAGCTTTTTGACATGATGTGTTCTGATGGCTTTGCCGAAAGCAGCCATCAAAACATGGATGCATTGTGGTCATGGACAATACGTAGGTAGGTTGTGGCATTTAAATGATGCTTGACTGGTACTAAGGGCCCCAAAATGTTCCAAGAAAACATCCATCCACCGTAACACCACAAACACCAGCCTGAACTGTTGATACAAGGCAGGATGGATCCATGTTTTCATGGTGTTTAGTCCAAATTCTGACCCTACCATCTGAACGTCTCAGCTGAAATCAAGAGGCATTAGACTAAGCCCATCTGCTTCAAGGTTTGACATTTTGTGTGATCAGAGATGGTCTTCTGCATACCTTGGTTGTACCAAGTGGATCTTTGAGTTACTTGTTGCCTTCTTATCAGCTCATAGCAGTGTGGCCATTATCTAACAAGACATTTTCTCCTGGAGAACTGCTGCTCCCTAATGCTTTCGCTTTCTGATCATTCTCTTTTAACCCTAGAGATGGTTTTGTGGGAAAATTCCAGTAGATCAGCAGTTTCTGCAATACTGAAGACCAGACAAGCCTGTCTGGCATCAACAACCACATTCAAAGTCACTTAAATCAAGTTTCCTCCACATTGTGATTCTCAGTTTAAACTTAAGCAGGTTGTTTTGACCATGTCTACATGCTTAAATGCCTAAATACATGCCTGTTCTAGTCATTGATAGACACCAAATCCACCATCTTGAATGTTACTCGTGATCGCTACATATGAATCATTTCTCCACCTCCTAGAGGGGCTGCTTATAGTGGCCATCTAGCTCACAGCACATTTCTAGAGCAGAAGAAGGACTGCTGTTGTCATTTGCAGGTAACAACACTGAATGACCTCCAGCAGCAACCTGGTTAGCCCCCCAGTGGGGAAACTCGAGTTTGCAAAGAAGTACTTTCAAAATCTTCAAATGTTCAGATTATACTGTGGTAACCAATCATGTACCTGGAGAACACACTTAATTAAAGTCCTTGCTTGGGAGACTGACTTTTTTGCCCCCCACTTCCCATGTCTGGGAAACAGGTCAAGACCACAGTTAGGGTTTGTCTGGGGTCAGAGTTCAGCAGTCAATAAGCACCTGGGGCTCCTGTTTTAATTGGTCTTGGGGTTCTGAGTTAATGTGGTAGGCTGTGATCGTGGCATGGATGGCTCTCTGAGTACTTGTGAGCATCAGATTGCTCCTTTGCCTGCTTTTCCTGTCCATCTGTATGTAAAAACAAACATGGTTGTCCCTGAACATATACACTGTGTTATCGTCCATTTCAACATCCCAGCAGTGGCTGTTTGTCAGCTTGTGTTTGGTTCAGGAATCAGTAAACACCCACAGTGTCAACTCTCCCACTAAAGAATTCCAACCATTTGCATTTGTTGGTGTCAGTAAATAGCCTTGGAAATGGCTCAATAATGTATACTTTATTGATCCCCGTGGGGAAATTCCTCTCTGCATTTAACCCATTCACTCAGTGAAGCAGTGGGCAGCCACTGGGCGCCCAGGGAGCAGTGTGTACGGCCGGTACCTTGCTCAGGGGTACCTCAGGGTAGCTCAATGGATTCGAACCCCCGACCTTCCGATCATGGGGCCACCACTCTACCTACTGAGCTATCCCTAACAGTGGGGCTAACAGTTTTGACATTACAAACTGCAGCTTTTCTGATGGCTCACATTATCATGTCATGATCCAAAGGGCAATGCTTGCTGAGGCATATGGAGTAGAACAACCTAAAAGTCCAGAGGACAGTTTTGACTCTCCCTATAGAAGACCTCATCCTTTAGTTCAGCAAGTTCAACATGTTTTCTGCAGAGAACAATCACAATATTGATGTTTTCAGGTAATTACTGAGCAGGGAAACATATTTTAATAAAAAAAAGACCTGCGGACCAGGACGCTCCTGTTTTCCAATAATGTGTCGAGCAGCCAATGAATGTAGAAATTTATCTTTCTATTATTCATGCTTTTCTTCTGTGATTGCTTCAAGATGTTTCCCTCTTCCAGTTGCTCCTTTCCTGAGTTCCAAAAAAGCAAAGCTGACAGTTACCCACAATATTTACTAAAGTGCTTTAAATCTGCGTTCGGCTGCTGCTCCGTTCCCCCAAAATTATTTCTAATTTAAGGACTTTTACCAACTGCCAAGAAGGAAAAAAAATCAGCTTTTTCTGAGATTTTGTCATTATTATTAGGATGGGGTCAAGCCCTCCTTCCTGTGGCTCCAGTCTTGAGCTGCTTGTAATGTGTTTTATTGGAACAGAACAGGGCTTGTCTCGTATTTGGTAATAGTCCTGATTTACTGCCAGTCTGCCTACATCCGCTGACCTTTGCGGTCAGTGACATCGTCGCCACAGCACGATAAGATTTCCTATCAGCGTCATGCTCTCAGGTCTCAGACTTCAGAGATGATTCCTTATCTTCAGAGGCTTCCTTCTCAAAAATTTAGGTTACTGAATTGGCCATTTGTAGCTGTGGTTGTTAGATGAAAAAGCCCGCAGAGATGCATGTGCAGGCCCTGTTGTGGGTGGTAAACTAGTGCTGGGAGCAGGTCACATTACTCATACACCACTTCAAAGAGGAGATTAATGAAGTCTTATGCAACTCTTTGGACATTTTTGATCAAGTTAATAAAAGCTGCTTATGATTTCACAACACTGACATTTGACACTCATCTTGTCGACTTACTAGCCTGGTATTCAAGCTGAAATCCTGATAGAGAAATATGTTGAAAAAGCCTGGTTTTCCCAGTAATGGCGCTTTGGCTAAATTCTGACCATGTGTATTCACTTCACAGACTTCCAAAGTGGTCCAAAGGTGCAAAATACACAATATAGGGAGCAATGTTGCCAGTTTGCTTTACATAGTTTCTGTAGATAATTCTGTAGGTGTTCACATGAGTTTTGAACAAAGAGGGGAAAGGTCAAGTAAGCAGCAGACTGTTTGAAGGGAACTTTGTCATGTGCTGGTAGACTATAAAAACAGTCACGCTAAAAGCCGTGAGCTCTTACCACAAGTGATGTTTGTCAAGAAGAGCAACCAAGCATAAATTCAGAATAGATGTTGAGATTAGCGCTGGTCATGGCAGGTTGTCACGGAAGCCGGTTTCAATTTAAATCAACCCACCAGCAGACTGTAACAATACCACTAATCTGGGACTCGACTGAATCATGGATTAAAGACCATGTGATAAATGGTGACCTGATTTCAGGTGTCCAGACGCTACCTGAAATAAAGTTAAGTCACTGCAAAAAGTGTAGGGGAAACCGGCATGACATCAGTAGTTTCTTCACAGTACGTCACTGTAAGGTGGAAAAGCGCAACGAAAACCCAAAATGGAAACGAAAAAGGGGCAACAAACAACAAGAAAAACATTAAGGCTTTCCCTGGATTTCCTTCAGCCCATTGATTTTATCAGCCTCGACCTTTTGTAAGCTCACTTTTTCCAGCAGGAAGGAAAACAACAAAACAAGAGCAGATTCATTAAAATTGGGGGAAAATCTGTGGTGGCAGGTTGTCGGGTTCTAGTCGTCAATGCAATGGGAAAAGACCTAATGATGTACTCTTTGTTTAACACGGTAGAACAACAATCCTTGCCTGGTCCCAGTGTGATCACATGACTAAGCGCCTTAAGCATGTCCCCCTATGCTTCTGGCTGGCACAGTAACTTGTTAGCTTGTCTCCGTTTACCTTAGGGACTCAGGAGCTCTTGGAGCGAGAGGCAAACTCCTCTGGCCACTCTACCATTTCTGCATGTGGTTTAAGCCAGACAGAGGAAAAAATAAATAAATTAAAAAAAATCTCTTTAATGACTTTCACTTATTGACGTAAGCTGAGGATCCCGTAACCGTATTGGACGCTGTGAAGGAAAGATGCTGAGGATGATGACAATCTGAAACTCTCAGTGATATCCTCTATGTCTACATGACTGCATGTGTTCCCACAGCTGCAATATTTTATTTTCCAAGCAAGACAGGATTTTGAGCGTGTATTGTTTTACACCCGTCAAATGTGTACGTCTCCCTCCTGTCATCACGATTTCATGCAGTTGTGTAACCTTAATGTTTCCATATTTCGTCGCCTCCCCACAGCGAGCGGCTTTGCTTACATGATCTGTTGCAATTTTCTGACACCTTTCAATGTGTGAATCATTGCTGCCCAGTGTATTGGAAAGAAAATGCACCAAAGTTGATATTGATATGTGCAGTTTTGGTGGGGGGTGAGACTGAAAATCAATTTTTTTTTCCTGGGAATAAACATGACTTCATGAAATTTCCATAAGCCAGGATATATTCGAAATGACTGATGTACTCTGCCTATTTCACAGACATCAACGAGTGCCTGTTGCCTGGAATATGTAAAAACGCTGAATGTCTCAACACCAAAGGAAGCTACAGGTGCACATGTAAACCAGGCTATATGTTAGATCCTGCCAGGAGCCACTGTGTCTGTAAGTATTGCTTGGTTTTTTGGATTCGTAACACACACTTTAAGACTAGGCTTTCTTATGTCTTTCTTGTGTTCCAATTTCTCTTCTCTACCAGCGGACAAAGCAGTGTCTGACCAGAGGGCGTCGTGCTACCGGTCTGTTTCAGCGGGGACATGCTCTCTGCCACTCACTAATCACCTCACCAAGCAGATCTGCTGCTGCAGCAGAGTGGGCAAGGCCTGGGGAGCTGGGTGTGATCGTTGTCCTTTACCAGGATCAGGTACAGCCCCAAAAGCTACCCTGTGCTCCTCTTCTGCTGTCCCAAAGAATGATCTTGTTTTCTGTTTCTGCATTTACTGTACTCCCCTTCTTGAGTTAAACGCTTTTGCAGAAATAAAGTGTTGCATGCAATCTTATGCAAGGGGTAGCAATGGTAATGAAAGAATAGGGGGAAAAAAATATTTACCGCTCAGTCACCATTCTGTTCTTTGCCAGGCGTGTAATGCAGTTCAAAATAGCTAACTGTGTTTGGAGTGGAAAAGGACCAAAAACATAACAGTTTTCATATTTTGGAGGCTACATAAGAGTGGGAGTCAGTCTTGTGTTATCGCTCCAACCCTCAGAGAGAAACCCCACTAATAAACCGGCAAAGCTTCACAGCAGAAATGCGTGACCTCGCCAAGTGAAACATGGGAAGTAGTTGTCGTTTTTTCATACTGATTTAATCTTCAAAGTCTCTGAGAGAAACAAGCTGGTTTTATTGAGTGTCTGTACTGGCCAGTGATTCATGGGGATTGTCATAGATCAGATATCATAGACACAGACCTCCACGGTGTTGCTCAGTTAGGACCGACGCAGTGCATGGGCGCACAGCCTTTGATTATTTCGGACGTTAGCTTTTTGGATGGCCTGAAAAGCTGTTAGACCCCTGAACAGAGCAGCCAGAGCCATTACTTGTGACTCGGTAACAGGAGCCCAATGAGTTTAATTCCATATTTACGCCGATTCCTCAGATGTGGCTTCTGATCATATATAGCCCCATTTCCCTCCACTTTAAATTCATCATTCAGTAGCCTATCATATCCACGTTTCCTGTATTTACACAAGCGTTTACAGTGACCGCATATCTGTCATTACTCATATCTCTATTCCAGACTCTTTTGGCATAGAGTAGCCGGGTTTCAGGTCAGGTAGGGGACAAAGAGCCTCTCACTTGTAATGGATTCACCATTGCTGAGGCTTTTTGGACTCAGATACAAAGAGGTGCAGTCTCCCGCCTTTTATCTAGCCAGCCAATCCTCCATTAGCCTCTCACTCACATGCCTTTACACCAAAGAGTTCAAAGGTCATTCAGCATTACATGATCCTCTACTTCCCGCAGTGGTACAGTTGTGTCTGTTTGTTTGAGAGTGCCGATATGCCCACATGTTTTCAAATCCCATCGCTGTTAGCCTCCTCTGACAGCTGTCACTGGCCTGGCAGCTTGCTAAGTTCTGCGGCAGTCACCGAAACCCAATCTCCCTGTTCACAGCAGAGCATAAAGTACAGCGTGCCTGTCGTAACTGTATTACATGGATGGCTTATGGTGTTACTTTGAATATCAGATAGAAATAAAAGCCACGATTATGCTGTCAAAAGTTAAATGTCAGTTTTTCGAGCTCAAGCTCAGAATGCAGAGGTGATGTTTTCGATCACTTACTGGTCGCTCCTGTGTCTCCTGTGCTGCAGACCACTTCAAGGAGATCTGCCCCGCTGGCCACGGATACACTTACTCGCGATCTGACGTCCAGATTTCTCTTCGACAGCTGGATGATGTCGAGCTGCAGAGCATGGGAGTGTCACTCGAGGATGAGAGCCCTACTTATCCGCAGTTTCCATTTTCTCAGCCTTCCTTTCCCAGTGGGCCCCAGTACCCCAGCTACCCCGAAACACCGCAGCTACCCCAATACCCCGAATACTCTGAGACCCCACAAGCACCCCAGTACCCTTTGACTCCACAGCATCCCTCACATCCAGCCAGAGAAACACCTAGACCGCCACACACAGATGGTAAGAATAAGTTTTATGTTGGTAAATATTTGCACTGTATGACAAAGAGTTGAAACAGTGTTCTTGGCGAATGCGTAGGCCTTGGATGTTACCTAAACATGGTATTCATTTAAACCCGAGGATGTTTCAGTCAGGACCACCATACAGTGGTCAAAAGAAGATTGTTAATTCTCTGGCAATGATTTACATTTGACCGTATGGCTCCGATCTGGGACCTGGAAAGCACAAGTCAGCCTTTCATGCCAGGCAAAGCAGCAGCAGGGCCATTCAGATCAGAGCAGGCATCACTGAGAGCAGATGACATTCATTAAGTCAGACTCAGAAGAAAAAGGGGAAGCTGGGGTGGAGCTGTTCTGCAAAGTGTCTCGAAGATGCAAAGCAACTATAATTTGGCTAGAGGAGCTTAAGTAGTGCTTAAACAACACATACCAACTGGATGCATCAAAGGGGATGAGCTGACCCATCAACTGATATGGGCTGGCACGTAGATCAGCTGATGAGTTTAGTCTGTCAGAAGTGCAACGAGCTTGATTTTTGCCACAGCCCGTGACATAAACAGTTCAGAGCAGCTGCAGTGATTGCACAATGGCATTTTTTTATATACAGGATGCAGTGCATTAACATTATTGTGAAAATGTAAACATCAACAAGCTGCTTTGATCTCCGTGAATAAAAGCTTGATAGATGGAACATATTCACAGCCGTCTAAGTGAAACCCCAGCGAGCATCAAAAAAATGCACACAAGTAATCCACACGGATCATGAATCTTAATCCTCAGGATTTTAAGCAAATGCATCTTCCTGATTTAAGGTTTGTGAGATACTGTATTGGCAGTGCTGCAACATTTTGATTTGTATGTGGAGACAGTTCTTTAAATATTTTGGGATTTTTGTCTTCATTATCGGAGATATCTAATTCCATGTTTTTCTTTCATCGTTTTTTTTTCTTGGCCAACAGTGTACACTATCTCTCACAAATATTTGAAAAAAAAAATCTGGCCAATTTTTGTTAGGGAAAAAAAAGGATCACCAAAGCTGCAGACGAGTGTCTAAAGGCAACATGCGTGTGTACATAATTGAACAAAAATGTGTTTTGTGATGGCACATGTTAATGCAGACAGAATTTCAGGGTTCTCCACTGATAAACTTTTCCTCTTTTTTTTGTGGTAGATGTGGAAAGTCTGAGCCCGGTAAGTTCTCCCTCCTCGTCAGCCCTTTGGTGCATGCTTTTTCTCAGCATGTGTTCTAGCTATTTCAGCTGGAGGGTTTGTTATGATTATATAACTTCTTCAGACCACATTTTGGTAGATGCGCACATCTAATTAGCACAGAATTTACCAACAAATATCGGAATGCTGTGAATATAAATATGGTGGTGAAAAATGTAGCCCAAATGTTTTTTGATGAGTAATATTTGCTCGTTTTCCAGCCAGCTGTTGTGACAGAGTTACCGCCGCAGTATCCAGGTATTTTCTCTTTTCCTTCTTTATTCATACAGATCATACGAAACTGGTAGTTGAACAAGTACCTCCAGCTGTTGTTTAATGCCTCTTTGGGTTTGATTTACAATCTCTAAGCTTTCTGTCAAGCACAGACATGTTGTGTAATTTCTATAAACTGCTCCCACACAGTAGTGGCATTCACAGTCTTTACTTTGCCCTCACGCCAGTGAAAACATTGACATTCAAGTCTGAAGGCTATGTTCAATGAGTCTACCTGATTTATTTTGGTCATTGTAATTTGTTTTAGCCCGGAAAAATGAGTAGATCGCTTTTATAGTCTTGAATAGGCAGCTAAGGCATTAGAGTGGCTGGCAAATCAAGCGGCGTCTTGTTTTGGTTGTAGAGACTAGAACCTGTCAAAGTTTAAGAGAGATTTAGTTGACTTTGTCATTTGTGCTTATCTAGTGCCCTATGACTCACCTTAATTGTCTTAATAGATATTTTTCCGGACTCCCCGAGCATCAACCCGAGGCCAGATTCAAAGGAACCATCCCATACGGATTCAGCTACAGGTAAACAATAGATTGAAAAGTCACATTATAGGAAATTAGATATATTCAGCCCCACTTCATACATCTAAAACAAAACAAACAACATGACAATGAACAGGTGGACAGGAAGTTGCTATGTGAAAGAGCACCACAAGGCTCAGCTCTTCATTTTTTATACACTCTGTAAACTTCTGGCAGACAGCAGCACGACTCATAAGGCATTTTTGTAGGCTTACCCAAAGTAAAGCTGGAGAGAGCTTAATTTGACCCCTTTTCCCAGAGCCAATTTGGCTTGAAGCTGCTATTCTGCACAGAGGGTGAGAGGGCGAGAAACCAAGAAAGAGTGTGCGTTTTGGAAGAGGAAGCTACTCTGAGTGGACAGAGGCCAGATTTATGAAAAACTGAGGAAGAGCACGGGACATGGTGAAAGCGTGTTTGTGTGACAGACTCAGCGAGAGAGTGACAGAGAGATTTAGGAAGTGAGAAGAATTTATAGTAATCTTATAGAGAAATGGGATTTTTTTGTTTTGTTTTTTTTCATCAGCCAGACCCAGAGGCCCAGTTTAACATCGCTCTTTTGGACAGAAAAACACAAGTACAAAACTAATGTCAGGCTCTACTGTGCATGACCTGTTTCTTGCCGAACACTTTGTACGCGCTCCATACCACCTGTTAGAACACTACAGTGCTGTAAAACCAGCGCTCCCATCCACGACTCCACCTATAAAACAGCATGATGAGTTCCCATGGAGAACAACATGTGTTCGTGGAATGCACATTTATATTTATTTTTTTTAGACCAATGTTGCGCAACCTTAGGTCACAAATAATCTTGTTTGTTTCTCAAGTGACAACTCTGCACATCTTTGTTCCTATCCATAGGTATTGACAAGTGTGCCACGACCCCCGCTATATGTGGCCGTGGGAGATGCGTTTCTGTGCAGACCGGCTACATTTGCCTCTGCGAGCCAGGATTCAAGCTCAGTGCACTGCAAACCAACTGCATTGGTAACTAACAAATGTAGCGAGAGCGAAAAATGAAGCAAAACAGGGGTAACAGTGGGACACTCAAAGAGAAAGAGGAGCACACAAACACACACAGACATGCTGACACCAGATGCCACGGCAGCTCTGTCCGTCATCATCACAGTAGAAGCCAGTCTTCATCACCAGTGATTATAAACCTTTGAGAAATTAAGTGAGCCAAAATGAAAGGACTCTGTTTGTTTATGCTACCCTGTCCTGTGATGCTTGACAACAGCTCACGTCCCATCCAGAGAGCTGATGCTGTGGTCCTTTTTTTTTCGCAAAGGCTTTTGGACACAGCCTCTGCTCCACACAGCTGGGTTTTGGCCTGTGTTGTTTCTGTTTCATAGAGGAAGCTCTAAAGTCGGTGCTTTAAAAGTGTACTGTGCTGGTGAAGTGCAACAGCCGCGTGCTTTCTTTTCTTTTTCTGTAGATGTGAATGAGTGCGATGAGGATCCATGTGAAGGGAAGGGACGTTGTATAAACAGCTATGGGTCCTACACCTGCCACTGCCACAGTGGCTACAGCCAGGTGATCACTCAGAACAGGAAGTTCTGTCAAGGTGAGACACAGCCCCAATCAACAGTAGGAGATATAAAGTTTCCAATGGAAACTAAGCACCGCAAGTCCTCGTCTGTCAGCGCCGTTCATTTTAAAAGCATTCTGCCCTAATTAATGCTGCGGAACACAACAGTAACTTTCTTTTTTCCCTTCTCCTTGGTTTTCATTCAAACTGGCAGACATTAATGAGTGCAGCATGCCCAACAAATGCCAGAATGGCAAATGCGTCAACACAGAGGGATCTTACACCTGTGAATGCAACGCTGGCTACGCCAAGTCTCGGAGAGGCGTGTGCGAAGGTAACTTGCGTGCGTGCACAAGCAGCTACGCACACAGGCTCAAGTTCACATAACAGGGCAGTCCCGGCCAGGCCTATTTGTTTGCTTCCATGAATTAGCTGAATGAGCTGGGCACTAACAAAACACATATTGTATTTTCCTTTAGTCAAAGCCAGGAAGAAAATTTTGCTCATTCCGTGACAGACGGACTGTGTATGTGTACATTTGCGGCCTTACACCCTCTCTTTCTCCCATGCATGCACATATTGTCTTAGTAACATTGTTTTAGCAACAACTAATTCAGATTTTTATTTTTCATATTTTCCACTTTGTCCCGGAGCAGATATAGATGAGTGCAGAGATCCCAGCTCCTGTCCCAACGGTGTCTGCGTCAACACTCTCGGCTCCTTCCGGTGCCAGGTTTGCGGACCAGGGTTCAGGCCTGTCGGTGAAAGATGTGTGGGTAAGGCAACCTCACACCCCATTATAGCAGTGGCACCAGTACCCAGGATCCTAAGGGTGTTTCCAACCGCTGCATGGAAATAAACAGGGCTTCCCTATTATGTATTAGGTAACTTTTACCTACTTGAAGCTGCTGTTCCTGGTTGGCATCACTCGAAAAAACCTAACAAAAAAACAAGGCAACAGGCCATGCCATTAAAGACGTGTTGACAGCCGATGATGCAGTACAGCTTCCCAAATATCACAAGCAGAACTAAATTTGCAGGATTGTGGCTTTTTGCTCAAAGGGACTGCTGATGTGCATTAAAATGATAAAATAAATAGTATTTTCGCTTCAAACGACTTTATATTGGATGTTTTATGTCAAGCAAGGAGCACTTCTGGGCCCCAACGACAGCCCAAAAACCACAGCGATGATGGCTATATAGCATGGACTGAGAGCACGACTACACCGCCTTTGTCTATTCAGTGTTTCCACGTATAATAAATCGACTCCTCCACCCGAGCAGCCCCAGAATATCCCCAATATTGTTTAAACACATCCACCGTGTTATTGCTGATCTTTTGATATCACTGGCCCTGTAAAAAGATTGTTTGTAATACTTCAATTTGGGAGAGTCCAAATATTTTCTCTTGGCTACAGCCTTGAACAAACAGTGTATTATTGTTGGAGAGCTCTCGCCACTGTACTGTTGGGCCCGGCAGAGGCGAGTGAGGCTTTATTACCACTGCTGGGCTAGGTGAGTTTCAGGAGACGTATGAGAAGGTCGAAGGCTCTGTTCCCCCGCCGCTAAAAGGTCCCAGCACGCAAACAAATTTTCTCACTCACCCGTGATGTTGTCTGTGGCCCGCTGTAAAGGTCTCGCTGCAGATTACTAGACGTGACCACACAAATGGCTGACAGATTACACTCGGTATGTGTTTTGTTTAAGATTACACGCCAGCGGCTACCAACCTAAAAGTGGCCCTGTTACATAACAACCCAACTGCTGTTAGTTACCACATCCCCTCCGTATGACCTTGCACCCCTCTAATTTGTTTGGAAACTTAAGCTCCCGGAACGGAGTAACGCATAAATGCTCGCACGGCGAAAAAGCACGACGGAAAATATGGAAGTGAACTTCAGTGACACTTCTGAGTTCTTTAAAAATTGATTTCTCAGTGAGTCAGTTGAGCGACACTCAGGTTTAAAGTCTCACAATTTCTCGTGCTACCAAAGAAAACACTGCTTTAGCCGCTTTCACGTTTCTGCCAGTCTGCTATTATTATACATTCTCTGTAAACCCGTGGTGTATAAATAGTAACTGAGAGGAACTTCGTAAATGAGGGATAACGCCAGAGGTAAATATTTTTGCTCTGGACATTTGCACAAGTAGCGCTAACAGTCCTGCGGCATAGGTCTGCCGCTTTGGGAGTCACATAAAACATACAGCATCAGCAGCAAGTTTCCAGCGTTTGCTTCAGTCAATTGCCGACAGCACAGTGCAGTAGTTTGAATCCAATTGACCAAATCGTGGATAAGCCTAATTGTTGGTGTGATTGAGAAAACGGTTCCACTCCCTTGTCGGGGCTTATCGCAGGCAGGCCTAAGAGATGCCGGGTGATAGCAGAAACAAAACACTGGGCCACACTGACAGACATCTGGCAGTGCCCGTGGTTGAGCAAACAAAACCCGCTCTGTGACTCTCGTGCAGTTTCCAGCATGTGTGCTCAGTCTCCGAACATTTATCACCTCTCAATACGATCTTCTCTTCTTCCTTCCTCCTTTCGCAGACCGCCTCCTTCCTCTTTGATAGTCTTCTTCTCAGTCGCCCACACGATCACACTTCACTCTCATTCTCTTCCCGCAATTTAATCTAACCTAAAAAAAAATATCCCACTGTTAACACTTGATAAATTCCACTACAATGCTATAAAACACTGTTTCTACATGAGGTTTTCCACAATTATGATTCCTGGGTCAACAGCTCTGACTCATGAGGTGGAAAAGACAGCTACTTCCACAAATAGTAAAAGGCTTTCATGAATGAGGCATGGTCTGCGCACTGATGTAATTTAATGACTGCTGTTTGTAGTCATTACGCACACTAATTATGCTGTAATTGTTTCCCTTTTCCTGCTAAACAATGCTGACACGGCCCTTATTTTCAAAGGAGATCTAGAGCATTTTTTGCTGTATTGTGCTTTTTTCATTTTGTCAGACTTGTATTTTTTTCAAAGGCTTTATTTACATAAAAGTATATTTTTTCATTTACTCCCAGTGTCATCAAGCCAAACAGAGACATTTTTTTATTTTATATCCAAAGATTTTTTTGTGCAGAGGCCAATTTCTGAAAGTATAAAAAACAAATCTATAATGTTAGATTCTGCAAAAGTGGTGAAAATGTGTGTTTTTTGTTTGTGGCCGGGTGAAACCTAAAATCTGTTCATCCATCCATTTATCCATCCATGCATCTGTCTTCTTAACCGCTTTTCTAACTTATGGTCAGAGTCGGGGCTGAAGCTTATCCCTGCTCTGATGACCGGTCCATCACAGGGCAGCAACATGCCCACAGATCCACACGTGTGGCCAGTTTAAAATCACCAAGCAACCGGAAAGCCATGTGCTCGACGAAAATCTTGCAAGAACAGGGGGAACATGCAAACTCTACACCAGGGATGTCAAACTCATTTTAAATCATAGGCCAGATACAGCCTGCTTTGATTTTTAGTGGGCCACACCAGTGAAACACTTTCTGTCAGTGTAAAGATGTTTAACTACATATTTAACCCCTGCAATATCTTAAAATAAGAAAAAAGAAGTGACATTTCAGCAGCATGTCTCATTCTTTGTGCATGTTAAAGAAATGCTTCTGTAGTACAGGAAAGAAATCTGTTAGCATGGTTTTTTGGGCTTAAACTGTAAGAAATAAATGCATAAAATTACAGAAAAAGTTCTGGCATGTCATTGCCCAGACTGTCCTGTAATTATAAAACAAAGTTTTTGTTATAAAACTTTCTTTTTTTCCCCCCTTTTACTCTGAAATCACTGTGAAAATTAGAAAATGCTTTATCAGAGAGTGAAAAAGTAGGAACTTTTCTGTCATTTTATTTTTTAACTATCTCTTAATTACATTAAATCTATTAGTTATTAGTATGAGTGGTCTTGTGTGAGGTCTTTATCATTTGGAAAAGCTTAAAAACTTGTGAAAATACAGTAAAACATCCAAAATGTATCCCAACATTTGCCAAAGCAATACAACGGGGTGGATTGGAGTCTTTGCCAGGCCATTTCTGGGCCCCCGCGCCTTATGTTTGACACCCCTGCTTTACACAGTCACCCAGGAGGTGGTTTGAACCCAGAACCTTGTATGGGGTGTCAAAGCTAAACGCTGCACCATGCTGCTGCCCTTTAAACCTTCCTGTATACGTTTTCAGATATGAACGAGTGCTTGAACCAAAGCGTGTGCGGCCGTGGGCGGTGTGTCAACACCGAGGGCTCCTATAGGTGCAACTGCTTCCAAGGCTACAAACTCTCACCAGACAATGTTTGCCAAGGTATATGTCAGTCAGAAGATCGGTCAGACATTATTCACACCCCATGTCAAAGTTACATCTCTGTGAGTAGTTCTCCACAGGGCAGTCGTGGAAGCCTTGCAGTACCATTGAAGGTTTATTTAAAAAAAAAAAAAAAATCTACAAAGATTTAGAGGTTGGCTTTATTTTCTTTTTCCCCCTATGATTTCTCTCCAGATGTGGATGAGTGTCTGCTTCCGGGAGTCTGTCTCAACGGCCGATGCGTCAATCTGGACGGAACCTACAGATGCACCTGTAACCATGGCTACCAAGTCACCTCAGACAGCAAATCATGTGAAGGTCTGCAAAGGATTATCTAGAGCTGTTGGGTGTAACTCATCACCACATACTTTTCTGCTCGTGGCGCACTCTCGACAGCAACTTAATGTCTGCAAATTATTTCCCTGCTAGATGTCAATGAGTGCGCAACTGGTAATGCCTGCCCTGCGGGAATTTGCATCAACTCTGCAGGTTCCTACACTTGCCAGAACTGCAGGCCTGGGTTTGAACCATCTGCTGACAGACTGAGATGTGAAGGTATGAAACTGGCCGCCTAATGGTTTACACTAACGTGCCGTTTTAAGGTAACAGCGGTAGGCAGTGATGATATTTTTGCCCACTTGTGATGATATTCGCCCCTTTTTTGCTTTCCAGATGTTGATGAGTGTTCCCAGGATGACTTGTGTCTAGGTGGGGTGTGCGCCAACACAGAGGGGTCCTACATTTGCACCAGGTGTAAGGCTGGTTACAGAGTGTCTCAAGACCAGCAGAGGTGTGAAGGTAAAAACAGTCTCCAGCTGTTTCCAGCTGTTCTCGTCATTCATTGAAAGTCATTAGCATTGTTATGACTATTAAAGGCTTACTCAACACGTTTGAGCAGCTTGTCGTTTCCCTGTAAAATTGACTTTCCCTCGAAACTGCATTTCCCGTATGTACGGAATCTTTACACTGATATACACGGTGTGTTTTTTCCAGATATTGACGAGTGCCAGTCCCTGTCTACTTGTGTCAACGGGATCTGTCTAAACTCAGAAGGTTCTTACACCTGTGAGAACTGCCCCACGGGGTACAGAGTGTCCTTTGATGGAGAGCTCTGTGAAGGTTGGCTTATTGAAAAATACTCACTTAAATGGAGCTTTTTCTTATTTTTGAGTTTGTTGTTGTGAAAAGACTGCAATCTGCCAGTGAATGTCTAAGTCCCCATATTGTTTCCTAACAGATATTGATGAGTGTGCACTGCCCACTGCCTGCCCCCAGGGAACATGTACAAATACAGAGGGTTCGTTCACATGTGTCGTCTGTGAGCCCGGTTTTAGACTCTCTGAGGATGGACAGCAGTGCGATGGTGAGAGTTTGTGGTGGAATGTCCTTGCTTATGTTTGCATGCTTGAGCCCAGGTGTGTGTAGATCTGGCTTTCCAAACATGCCAGACTTCACCTCTACACCTAACAGAGTCTCATTTGCTCTGCAGATTTGTTTCTCAGCTGCTTTATGTTGTATGTAAATAACATGAGGTGTGGTAGCATGAACCCAAAGTCTCCTCATCTGAGGCAACAGCTCTAAAATACTTCTAGACATCACATCATAGCTGGATCCTGGACCCCTCTGGCTCTGGCACCAATCATCTGCTCCTTGCTCAACACAATGAGACACCAGCCCTCAAATAGAACAGGATGATGTCAGGCAAATATCCTGCAGATAGCTCAGCTAAAAAGATAGAGGTGTCGACATTTGTGATTCCTAGCCCTAGTGATTACCCATCTAACTGATTACCACTGGCAAGCTTTATTTATTTGAAGCCAGAGATGGTAATCTGTGCTATGATGTGCCTTTGTATCTGTGTCCAGATGTGGATGAGTGCTCAGTGGCTAACTTGTGCCCGGGTCAGCTGTGTCTGAACACTGAAGGATCGTACACCTGCAGGAGCTGTGAAGCCGGCTTTCAAGTGAATGAGGGCGGTCGTTACTGTGAAGGTAAGAGGGCATCTGTACTTAAGTACCTGCCTAGAAAAGTTTGATATGTCAGTATGCTGCAAAATTGAGCCAAAGTTATAGTGGACCACAGTACAAGAGGAATGCATTAGGCCCAGAACATGATTACAGAAAATCTTTACAGCGTCTGGTAATTTTTCATGACATGATTTATGGGATAAATGCAGGGAAATGGCTGCTTTGAGGAATCCAGTAAAGTTAAGTCTGTCATGACTTCATGGGAAGCAGAACAGGAATGATTATTTAAATGGATTAAAACATGGTCTCAGTTAGCCTCATATACTTCGGTGTGTTTTTAAACAGAAGTGTGGATCTAGCCTCAGAGGAAGATCCCACCCCCCCACCGATGTATCTTAGCGCTGGGAAAAAGTCGCACAGTAAAAGCTTGACTCCAAGTCAGCCTCTGATAGGATTTTAATGGATGTCTCTGATGCCATGGAAAATATTAAGGACTTAATTTGAAATGAAGTCAGCCACTCCCCTGCTTCTCACTTATTGCAGCAAACTTGCCCTGTTGAACTCACTCTGTTCACCCAAAGGCAAAAAAAAAATCGAGCCATCTCAATCACTTAACAATGGCCCGCACTATTTTCACCACAAGAAATACAATCCGTACCAGCTCGAGGAATTTCGAGAGATCACATAACAGTGAGCCAGTGACTGTTTGTAGATATAGTAATTACACTCCACCTGTAATAGCTTGCTGTTTTGGATTCAGTGACTGTCCCACATACTTATCTTTCTACCCTTTTTAATAAAACACTGTCAGTGTGATCTAATAAGGAGGGCTCTGCTTACTGTACATTAGGCAGCACAGTAGGTTAAGCTGAGCTCATTAATGATTTTTAGCAGATAAGACAGTGGAAGCACAAAAACGGGGCTCTATATACCTTTTTGTTTAAGATGATAACCTACAGCCAATCTTTTCTTCTTCTATCTTTTAGACATCGATGAGTGCCAGTCTCCAAGTGTTTGCCCCACAGGTGTTTGCGCCAACACAGAGGGCTCCTTCTCCTGCATGGCCTGTGATCCGGGCTTCGAGCTGGCATTTGACCGGCGCTCATGTGAAGGTACAGTGAAATGGGCGGCTCGCTGCTTTCGCTCGATTTTATGATCTCGATGCAATCATTTTCGCAGTCATCTGTTCCAGTATAGTAAGTCATTACTTGCCGTCTTACATGATGCATGACTTTTCTCACATGTTCAGTGTGGTCTGGAAGTTTTTCGGTCTAGATGTCAAAACTTGGGCAAATTTGAAGTGACGCACGGTGATTTACAGCTGGTGTGGATATGTCATGCCGGTGACGTCTGTGTGTGTGTCAATTCAGATGTGAATGAATGTGAGGACGCCAGGCTGTGTGTGGGAGGTCAATGCACAAACGCCATCGGCTCCTATAGCTGCTCCTGCCCCTCTGGCATGGAGCTGGTGGATGGGACGTTCTGCAGAGGTATAATCATGCAAATGCACATAGCTCTAAAATATGAAATTAGTGGTTAGCCGTTTCTCGTGGCTTACCTCATGTTGGCATATTGACACAGCTGTGTAAATGTACTTATGTGTATTTGTGCTTGTTTGTGACAGATATCAATGAGTGTTTAACCGCTGGAGGGATCTGTGGGGAAGGAGACTGCCTGAACACTGAGGGCTCCTACTTGTGCATCTGTCCTAACGGGTATACCACCACCGATGGAAGCCCCGGCTGCCAAGGTACAGTAAAGCACTGGAGCTAGAATGCTTAGAGCAGCGGGAAATCTTGATTCTCTTGGGATTTGTGTAAATAAGTGGAGCAGACTTGGGATTGGAGCAAGTTGTTAATAAAGTAATAATGGCTTTTTCAAATATTGCTTAAGTCATTTTACAGTAACATTATTGGCTTGCTTTTTTTTTTTTTCATTGAGTGCAGACAGGCTGTTCTCGCCATGCTCTCTTAGGAGTTGAAGCCAAGCCTGGGACACCTGGCATGGGTGCACAGGCTGTAATGGGCCATGGCCTCATCAACTATCTCAGCTCACCCTCCCTCAGCTTGGACAGTTTGATGTTATTCCAGCCGCACCCAGTGACCCACTGGTAGTAGCCTGATCATCAGCTAAAGGAGGGCTTTACAAGAATCTGGAGCAATTACTAAAACAATACATGAAATAACTCTGGCTAGGATGTCAGAATTGGATCAGTGTTATTTCTGGTGGGTCTTGCAATCTGGTGGAGGATGAGTTAAGTAAAAGATGTCTGGCAGTGAACTGTTCTGTCATGATATGAAGCAGGTAGGCTGGCCTCTGCAAGATGCTGGCATGGTCATGGAGTTGGCAGGATTTACTTGCAGCAGAGGACAAGGGTCACTCCTCGTGCAGGGGCGTTCTTCTACAGAAAGGCTTTGGCCTTGGAGTGCTTCAGATATCACAAACTGAGCAAGTTGCCCAACATGGATCAGGTACTTTGGCTATTTGCCACAACAAATACTGGGCCCTAATTATCCTATAAATCAGCAGTTGTCATATATTTTCTTGCAGTCTGCCATTGTGTGTACAGTGCTGACACAAAAAAGGCCAGGCCCCCTTCTGACATGAGCCTGAAGGACGCGAAGAAGGGAGGACGAGGGTTTGTGAGGTTATGGGAATGAAAGATACGTTCAGTCAGGTGGGGCCAAAACGACGCTTGGCCTTTCCAGACCAGCAAAAAACAGCATGAGCAATAAAAGACTGACAGCGGACTGAAACATATCTCAGCTTAATCCAAATCAACAAGTTCTGCCATGGCCTTCCTGTTCCTTTCAATAAGACTTTGAAGGATTTGAATATACTCCAAAGCTATCCAGTCACAGCATATTTATGTATTTACCTAAAGTCTGGAGTGCTGCTTTTTTTCCCTCCCTATCGTTGCAATCGGGTGTTTACCTTGTCGTCTCTGTAAGATTCATCTGATTATCAAAAGACTGGAAAAGGAAGGCAGGCATTTTCCTCAGTGATGAATTTCCTCTGGTTTCTTGCGTTTTCCCTCACCTTTCACCACAAGTCCAAGTACTGTATAAGCTATGCTGTAATGCCGCAATTATCCACCCATCTACAGCTAATCAGGCATCGAGCATTCGTTATTAATTTTAACGAGTCTGGGGGAAATGTTCTCAGCCTGAAAAGCTGAGGTAGATCTCTCTTTTGCTTTGTTTCCTGTTTGCAAGTATACCATGAAGCGCTCCAAATGGCCAGCACGCCTAGTGTTCAGATGAGCGCTTGATTACACATTCTTTTTCTGATACGAGAAGAAGCCGTGCTCCCCGTGGACTCGCTGAAGATGGAGGATCTGTGCGGATAATTGCTGTTAATCAATCTGTAAGATCTTGAGCCGCACTTTCCGCTAATTTGTCTGCTGTTCTTTCCCCACTTTTTGTCCGTCGTAGACGTGGATGAATGCAGCAAGGATGATGTGTGCATCCGAGGAAAGTGCATCAACGGCGAGGGCTCGTTCTTGTGCTTGTGCGAGGCCGGCTTCAAATTCAACACTGATACGGCTGACTGTGAGGGTAAGACTGATTAAAACTTCCTTTTGTTTTTAAGTTGTGTTTGTCACGGTTGTTATTGACCCTACCTCTGCCCAGAAGTTTCATCTGTCTGACTAAAACAACATGTCAGCTTTAGCTGTTTGATTGTCACGCTACATTAAGGCTCAAACATACGCAGTATAGCACAGTTGGATATGATTGATTATCTATAGCACGTCAGGCTCCAGTGAAAGTGTCCAAGCCTGGCTTAGAGGCTTTCCTCCGTGGTCTTGGGACTGAGGGGTGCCTGGATTACATGGCTGGAGCCCTCAGCTCCCTCTCCCCAGTGGGAAGTATGAATGACCCCATTGTGAGCAGGAGGTGTTTCTCCCTCTGGAACGTCTCCCTTTAGCTCCTTCACAAGTTCTTTGGTTGCTGTGATAATATTGTTCTTGGCCATTCCCTTTGCCTGCTGCGTTTACTGAGGACAGCTACACCACAGGCCTCCTGGCCGACTCCTGCTTTGCAGCCATTACACCGGGAGCAGAGGAGCAGTGGTGGGAATACGAGTTTGCGTGCGGGGGTGCGCGCATTTGTGTCTGATTGCACATGTGGTTACGTTTGCGCCTCTGTTTGTCGGTTACTGACAAACATCTGTCTCTCTCTCTCTCTTCTTCTTCTGTATAGACCAGAATGAGTGCAAGGAGTTTGGGAGCTCAGTCTGTGGCACCTGGCGCTGCGAGAACACCATCGGCTCTTACCGGTGCTTTGTGGGTTGCCAGCCTGGCCTTGAGGGAGAACTTGCCACAGACTGTGGTGAGTTTTCAAAATTGCACTGTACTTAAAAAGACTAGCACGCTCAATTATGTGGAGAAAAAGAATTAAACAGGCATTTTTAGCCTGTTTTTGTGTGTAAGCAAATTTAATTGTATTGAAAGGGGGTCGATCTATTTATAGACTGTGCATGACCCTAATACTCCATTACTCCATGGCTGTAGTTTAGTATTCAAATTAAGTCACCACCACCACATCACTCTACAGGTCTCTCACCCCATCACACATATCAGGTTGGCATGCACACATAGGGACAGATGCAAGTTAAAAGCTATCAAGTCCTCTGGGTCTTCCTGCACAAAAGGCCACCATGGAAGATAATGAGAAATAGCCCAATATTGAGGCCCTTTGAAGACAATACCGCACTGTCATTGGAAGCCAATTGTAAGGCCAGAAGCTGATAGAAGTCATTCACCTGAAAACAGAGCTAATGGAGCACTCTGGCAGAGTCCCAAAGTAGAACCTGATCGCTGCAGTTCTTCTAAGAGAAGAAAGATGAGATTGTCAGGCCAGCTTACTGTTTGCCCCCCCCCCCCCCTTGTAGAGAAGCCACAGTCACCTGGCATTGGCTGGATGGGTTTGTACTTACGCTACATCTGTGAACACAGCTAGCCAACAACAACAGGCACATGTCCATGACTTCCAGAGTCCACGAAGACTTATGTATTTCCTGGCAGGACTGAACACCTTGGGCTTAAGACATTTGCAAAGTTTGTTGCACAACAAATTGGATTTTTTTTTTGCTCTTTATTTTGTAGTGTGGTATTGCTTGTCTTTGTCACTCTCATAGCACCATAAAACAACAAATGGGGTTTATGACCAGAAAAAAAGAAGGTCTAGATATTTTCCTCATGTTTAGAGAGGATCCAAACAGTCACTGGAGAGTGACAGGCGAAGAAGGGAAAGCAGACTGAGAGCATCAGAATGGAATGATGTGTTGGACCGTAGATTTGAAGCTGTGGGTGTTTGTGGCCGATTGCGTGTGCATGTCAGCATGACTATGTGTGCGTGTGCGCACGCCTGTGGTTAAGTGTGGGGTTTTTTTGTTTTTTGTTTTGGCATCCTCCCGTGTGTGTTTGTGTTGGAGGAAGAGAACCAGAGACTGTGGTGGTTGCAGAGATGCACTCAGGGCGGAGTGTGGCTTCACATGTTTTCATGACCCAAAGTTTTTATTAGACTATCAAGTGATGGTGCTCTGGAGAGAAAATGCTGCTGCGGGCAGTGTTGACCGGTGACAGATCGTAGCTCTGCCCACCACCCCTCGTCTACTACACTAATCCTGGCTATGTGTGGCTGCCTCCTCACTGCACTTTATGATCTTGTCTGTCTGGCACCGGCTAAAGAGTGCAGAGGCCTTTAGTTCAATAAGACTTGATTGAAGCCAGCTGCTCACCTCTGCTCTTTCGACTTCAGAGACAAAACACTGCTAAGCAGCTCACACAGGTTAGATTTTCATCACTGCTTGCTGTGCATTAGGGCTTAAGGACTTTGCCTGCCATGATATATGCATTTTATTTAAATCACCCCATGTGCCCTTTAGTTGCCTCTAGTGTGATGATCCCTTTTATACCTTTATTTGCCCAAAACCGTGAAATTCTTGATGCTGAAAGTATCTTTTGAAGGAGTTGTGCAGGAATCTAGCAGAGACACCCAATTTTCAGGAGAAAGCTCATACAGACATGTGGAGACTCCACACAGAGCTGCCCGGGTTTGAACCTCTTGGTCTGATTCCACTTCTGAGCCACTCACCCAGTTGCTAACATGTCTGACATGCTCCTGAGGAGTCCTGAGATGTGGCCTGATTACAAAATCTTCTTTTATAGTTCCACAAAACTCTATTTATCTCATCTCTATGGGTGCTTGACCATCTTTCTCCTGTTGCTATGTTGTGATGCTGTTTTCACTAGATGCTACAACAAACACTCGCACAGCTCAGCGTTGACTCACAGCCCCGGTTTGAGAACCAAGCCCTCTTACGTTTAAAATCACTCAGTGCTACACACAATAGTGGCTTGTTTCACCTCGCGAATGGAAGTTTTGGGAGATGCTGCCGTCACCTCAATAAAAAAATGTTAAAAAAAAGCCCAAGGATTGAGCCCAATTACTCCCGGGCATTTTTTGGTGGCTTGCAAAAAGAAAATCATCAAATATTCAAGAAGAGACCAGACGTGGTAATTTGCAGTTTCTGCGAGGGGGTATTGCTTTATTTTTACTCACCCGCCTTTGAAAGAGGCAGCGGTTGTCGTTGGCTCTGCTCCCTGCGCTCATTTAGATTTAGAGGCCGTGACACAAAAAGGGAAAAACAGAGGGGCTTTTTTTGCCACAGCAAATGCCACCGCAACTGTGCTATAAGGTCTATGCTCAAATCTAACACGATGCCGTACATAAGTGTTTGGACGCATGTGTGTATGCGTGCTGCAGATCATTGTTTTTAGCTTTAATTCACCGTCACGCTCGTAAATTCCCCCGAGCTATGCCTCGTCTTTAATAAGGCTTTTACCCAAGGGCGGAAATTGTCTGCGGTCTCACTCTTGCCAGCCTCCCACCCCTGTAAATGTATAGAAATCTGAAGACTTTAACATGTGTGTGACTCCTCGTGCAGTTGTACTTTCTTTTTAAGATGTACACTGGTCACACCGCGGGATGGTCATCAGTGTAGTTAACCCAGGACCGGTTGTTGATGTAATATCTGATAAAGCCTGCAAACATGCTTCCCTGAAGGCAAATACCTCACCTTATCCTTAACCAATCATGTGTGAAATAACCTCTGCATATGGGTCCAATCAGACAAGGGGTTGCCCGGAGAACAACGGAGAAGTGTGGACTGCGGCGGGGTGAGTCAACAGTCATTGATGTATCCCTGTATTCTCTTTGCCTGCCGCCATGTGCTTCAGATTAACACATGGCACAGAGACCAGTTTTTAACACTCCTCCACACCCAAATCCACCATCACCGGATCCAGGAAGCATGTCCTCCCGGGTCAGGCCATTAGAATAGGTTGTTTTTGGGCCCGTGCTGCCCCTTCATCTCAGCTTTTCCTATATCAGCTGAACTTTTCAGAGTCTTTGCCGCCTCACTTCTTCCCCCCAGGCAAATTACAGCGCTGCATGTGTCTTGACGTAACTGATGATCGCATGGAAAGACTAAGAAAGGCAACCCCATGTCATGCTAGTGTGAGACTCGCTCTTGGTGGAGTTATCTCATGCTGTAATATTCATTTTTTCCCACAAATTATTAGTGCTGCGATTATCACCCTGACTCTGTCTGTGGTTGACAGACCTAAATGGCTGGTCAAGTAATGCTATCACTCAAACACTGCAAAAAGACGGGCACAGCAATGACAAAATTCCAGTTTTTGTTTTGGTCCAGATTTTCATGTTCCTCTCAGAGATGATACTTTGATTGCATCTCATCCCAACATGTGGTTTGCAACAGATTTTCTTCCATGTCACACACGAATGAAAATCCGCCTTCAGACACTGATTATTTCACATATTAGCAGAGAGCTTTCATCGACTTCCCTCCCCGGACCTCCCAGCTGGTCTCTGCTGTCAATTCCAACATTCCTAACTCCACTTAAGCTCTTCACACTTGAGAAAAATGTTCCTTAAACCTTGATATACAATACTTTCCCCTCCCCTTTAATAGAGAAACATGGCTAACTAGGTCTTTGAGATGTTATTCCCTAAAATGTATTTTTTCAATTGTGTGCAATTCCTTAAAGTATTCAAAAGCACATCCAGTAAGTTGGCGGTTCTTAGTATGTGTCCGTCCATTTGAGCCCACAAGTCTATTCTAGCAATTTCGGTCCTCCTCAGCCCTTCCAGTGAAACATTTTACAAATGACAAAGGCAATTTTGTCTCCACAGTTTTATTAGCTGGTGGGAGACCCTGTCTCTGACCCCAGAGGCATGTTAGAGAAATGTCCAAGTCAGGACAGAAACACTGGCAGAGGACTAGTTCCCCCCAATGAGCCTGAGAAAGGAGATTTCTGCGTTGGAGGAGAGGACGGGGCCCTGGCCAAGCGTGCTGTTCAAATCAGATGGATTGCGGTTTCTCTGTCCCACTTTCTTCCCCCTTTTTTTTTCAGCTGAAGCGGCCTGTATTAGTACTCATAGGCAAAATAGAACTGGGTTAGACAACATGTGAATGATGGCGCTTTTTACACCATAAATCATATTGTCACGAAAGTTTAAGGTACCACTGGACTTAACATCTTGTCTTTATTACAGTTAGAGGCAGATGTATGAGAGTTTTTAGTGGAACGGATCAAAAATCATTTAAATATTCAAGTTGTCGTGATTTTTTCCATATTCAGAATGTTTTTTAATTTGTTTCAAGTTTTGTTTTTTGTTTTTAAAACCTATTATCACTCCAGTGGAGTTACTATTAGTCATGGAAACTAATAGTTTCCATGGAATGCTCATGGAAAGTTATGAAAGTTAAAAAGAAAATATTAACAAAATCAAATTACGCTTACAATAAAACAGACACAGTAAAGTAGTATTCTTTAATTTCATCAGTACAATTCATATCAGTTGTGAGGCCTGCCTGTTGTAATGTTTTTAACTTGATGCCTTGCAGAAAAAGTACAAGCACACCGCGCCACTTAACTTCTGGCTGTGTTTGCCACTTTTATTTTATCCAAATTGTTGATCAGGTTACCTGAATTTATATTCCAGCAACCCAAGAAGGAGGGAAACTGACCAGAGAATAATTTCATGTCACTAAAGTGTGACCATTAAGCACTGTGAGTGTTTTTTAAAACAATTATAATTAGCTTTACCCCCCTCCCTGCAGCATCAGTCTTTGGCTTCTGCTATGCTGGCGATGCCAAGAAATACTAAATCATGTATGTTAGAAACTGCAAACAAATGTTACCTTTCAAACAGCAACTGGTAGGGGGAGTCGGTGCGGTTACGAGGTCCGGTGTTAACAGTTTCGACAAGCCGAACTGACATAAAGCATATAGTTTCTCTTGTGATTTTATCAAACATGTTTTATGATTTAATGCCTTGCAAACAAGAAACTACTGCAGACCCGCCAGATTCCTAACTTCCATTTCAGGCCCCCACAAAGTCCCCCTATGCTCTCAGTCCTTTCATAGTAAGAGCCTGTTTTTCAGTACATTCATTGATTAGATTGGAAAGCGGTTCATGCCAGAGAACTGCTCTTAATGCCAGATCTGAACTCTCCAGCTGCTTGTAAAGTCTTGGTGAGTACTGAATGTTGGCTGGATGCTGCGGACTCCTCTGTCACTTCCCACTCGGCTGACACAACCAAAGAACATTCACCCGCAGCTTTCCAGACCCACATTATGCTCACTTTACACTGTGTCCATGCAGAGAGAGAGAGAGAGTCCCCATGAATCAATCCACGAGGAGCAAAGTTTGAAAAGCTTCTTAACGAATTGTCTAATCTGTACACTGTCCCTGACATGTTATGATGGCAGTGATTTCTCTTGTTATTGTACGGTCAGAATGGTAGTGGTGTTTATTTTGGAGAAAGCAGCGTAGTGTTTACGGAGGCAGTCCGAGAGTCTGTTGTGCAGAATGACACTGTAAATATTAACGCTGCGCTCACCTCTCTGCCTGCTCTCGCCTTGCAGATATTGATGAATGTGACAACGAAACCATCTGTGGGAGCAACGGCTTCTGTGAGAACACAGACGGCTCATTCCGCTGCCAGTGTGACCAAGGCTACACCAACCCTCCGGGAGATATGACCAGATGTGTCGGTGTGTAACTGCTGTCCAGAAAGTATCCGCTGTAGACAAGCTAAACTAGCCTGTTCATATAAATGTGTTTTTCAAAACTAAATACGCTATGTTGAAACATATTCCAATATAATCCATAATTCGTTCATCAAAGTGGTAGCTATGCCTCTGTACACCTCCATGGTGGATGTTAAATCAGCAAAAACAAAGATGCAGTTTAAGTGCAAGGACTTTTATAAAGATAGTCTATGAACTGTTTAGGAAATACACTCGTTTTTATACACAGTACCCCATTTTCAGAGGCCCAAAAACCTAAATCTTAAATATGATAAAAAAAAAATTGAAATACAGATGAAAATCCTTTGCTGTATTGACTTCCTGAGGTTTAGAACCCAAGGCCCAAATGCTGTGTTTCCTCCCTGGAGATGCTCTCCTAGTTCTTTACTGCAGCCACCTTAAGCTGCTGCTTGTTTGTGGGTGTCTCTGCCTACAGTTTTGTCTTCAGTAACTAAAAAGCGTGCTCTGTTGGACTGAGACTGACTTGGCCATGAAAAATATCCTATTTCTTTCCCTTGAAAAACTCTTGCAGTATGGTTTGGGTCATTATTCATTCAACGCTGTGAAGAGCTGTCTGATTACTTTTGCAGCGTTTGGCTGAATCTGGGCAGAAAGTGTAGATTTGTACACTTCATTCATCCTGCTGCTTCACAACATCAGTTAGATGCTATAAAGTGTTTTTTTATTTATTCTTAAATATGTAAGTAATTCTGTCATCATTCATTTTAGTTGTCTTCTGTGATCTTTCAGCTCTTTTGGTGTTGCTGAGCTGGTCAGTGCATTCATTCTTTTTAAAAATGCCCCAGTTTGATGATTCGCCCACCCCTAAAGTTTTTGCTGTTTTGTTTTTGCCTATTGGTGGCCTCATATTCATATTTAAACACCCTGCATCAGTTTCAGCAATTATGTCTGCTTCATTTTTCATGGAATAAGAATGGAGGCCTCTCCTGGACATGAACCTGCTTGTCAATTGTCCAATTACTTTTGAGCCTCTGAAAATGAGGGACTGTGCATAAAAATGGGTGTAATTCCTAATCAATGCAGCAGTTTTGTAAAACTTCTTCAGTTAAAGCTGAAAGTTGGAACTTCAGTCACATCTTAACTGTTTGCTTTAAACACTGCAGCGTAAGTATGTAAGATAGTTTTATAAAGAAATGCATGAAGGACTTTTCTTTCATTTGAATATCAAGTACTCTTCTGACAACCGTGTGCATGTTCCCGATCCTTTACTGACCTAAAGCTTCCTCTCCTGCTTTTCTCAGACGTGAATGAGTGCGAGATGAGCTTGGCGCTGTGTGGGGAGGCCCTGTGTGAGAACTTCGATGGCAGCTTCCTGTGCATCTGCCCCAACGACAATGAGGAATTTGATCCCCACACCAGCCAGTGCCGTTCCATGGGTAATAGAGCAGGACTAGAACTCACAGTGACTCACAGGACTAAATTCTCAATCCCGTCACTGGGAGACGAAGTTTTCCCTGATTTAATGAGCCGTCTCTCATTATCCAAACAAGGGCGACTAGGTGGACATGGCTTACTCCACGTCTCTTAGAGTATCTTTTGACCTGCGTGTTTTCATTTTTTTTTCTTTATAGGCTGGGGTTATGGTTGGGTGGGTTTCCCGCAAAAATTTGTATTAGCCTAATCCGCCAGACAAACGATGAAGTAACTTCTCGATCGGAGCCAAGCAAATGCCCTGGGGCCTTAGTTACCGTAAACCCATTTCCCCACCAAGACAAACAGGGATAAGGTGTAGCTATTAGCAATTAGAGCTAAAGACACATTGCTCTGTGCTCTTGTGCTAAAATAATCGGAAAGTGCAGAGGTTAAAGATATGCAATGCAGTGTAATTTCAGGATGACTAAAACCTTTTGAGTCATGGAAATATCATCACATTCCCAGTTTGATAGGCACATGTGTACACAAATTGGGGGTATTTACATTATTAAGCTACGTGCCCTCAGCGGGGATGTTTTTTCTTCTGCCTGGGCTCTAAACCCCAGTTATGCCTTTGTGTACCTTTTTGCCACATTCCACTGTTTGCTTTCGACGTGTGTTAATCAATCATGTGAGACTGAATGGTGTGTTGACTCACATGCCAGTGTTTCCATTTGGCTAAGCCAGCAGCTTAACGGTGAAATGCCTGAGCCCATGCCTTTGGACAAATGAGCAGGCTCAGCAGTGGCAGGCGAGGGTAATGCACTACCTGCTGAAGGGATGTGGATGGATGAAAGAGCGGAGGCCCTTTGACACTGTTACGGTGTGATGATGTGCACCTCAAGGTTAGGATTTATTGTAACTTTAGCTTCCTGGAGGGCTCATCTGTGTAGTGAGGTATGACTTCAAAAAGCTGTATTAGAGAGCATTTTTCCTTCCTCAAACACCAGACCGTGACTAAATCCACAGATGCTTTAACGACCATGATCTCTGACATCCCCTCACCTGCTTTATTCTTTGTTCACCTACAGCTGAGAGGGACACCAAACCCATTCCTGCGTTCCCCACCTCGGCAGAGGAGAGGAGGGAGTGCTATTATAATCTGAATGACGCAAACTTCTGCGACAACGTCTTGTCTCACAACACCACCAAGCAGGAGTGCTGCTGCACGGCTGGAGCAGGCTGGGGCGACAACTGTGAAATCCACGCCTGTCCCGTCCAAGGAAGTGGTACAACAAGAGCTTTATTATCGGAATAAAGTGAACATGTTGTAATATTAGAACAGCATTTTTCTGTGTTTTGTTAATCTGCTTGTCTTTGTTTTTCAGATGATTACAAACAGCTGTGCCCTTACGGCAGTGGATTACTACCCTTGCCTGTTTCCTCTGTACAAAGTTTTGGAGATGAGCAACGGACTTACATAGGTACACACTCTTCGCTCGTAAATGCTACCTTGTTTTTTGGATTTTCCCTGTTTTAGCCCCTCAGCCGTTAAAGCATGATGGGGTTTTGTTCTCACACTGGGGTTGGGCATGCAGCATGGACTCCCAAGTTTGCAAATGCGATAACTCGAGAAAGACACCAGGTTAAATAATGGAGGCCTTGATCTCAAGTTTAAGATCAGAAGTCAAGTATTCTGAAAATCTCTAAAAAAAGATGTCATCTTAGTTAATCTTAGTTACCTTGACCTCAGAGTCAGGGTCACAGGGTCGAGTTTTCTGAAAATCTTGTGCAATAACTTGAGAAGGAAGTCAGGATTTTCAAATTTATACTAAAAGTGCATCAGGGGTAGCACTGGCTGTCACCAGCATTTTTAATCTTCCTATCAGACTTTACACTGGCACAAAAAGGTGAAATGTTTTATTTTCACCTGCAGCAACTTTAAAAGCCAGATGGACCGGCCTCATGGTAAACGTGCCTGTATATCTGAGTATTTACTGTAATTGCTGCTTTTTAAAAAAGAAGCGAATGACAGTTCTAGCACAGTGCCAGTGCTTTTAGAAACAGGGTCAGGATTTGAAACTTTCCAGCTCACACATCGCAACGTGACGCACATGACGCAGCTCTCTCTGTCTTTGCCCCTTAGATGCAAATGAATGTGAGATTTTTGGGCCCGACATCTGTAAGAATGGGCAGTGTTCAAATCTCTTTTCTACGTATACTTGCTACTGTCGCTCCGGCTTCTTCTACGATAACATCCGGCTTGAGTGTGTGGGTAAGAAAGTCTTTTTTTTATTACCTATTATGTATGGTGTATGTATAAATGTATGGTCTCATTCATGGTCTGCTTTGTATTACCATGCTAATGTGCTAAAATGCAATGATTTTGGTGACGTCTGAGTCTCTTTGCACTCATTTTTTTAAGATTATGACGAGTGTGCATTCGGAAATGTCTGCGAGAACGGGGTGTGTGTGAACACGGCCGGGTCATTCAACTGTTTCTGCAGTCCTCCGTTGGTTCTCGACAGCACACGGCGACGCTGCATTGATCTCAACACCACAGAGGGTGTGACACACACACACACAAACCGATTCAATTTTTTTTTTGACAATTTATTCTTCTTGGATATTCAAAGAAAAAGTATAACTTGGTTAGCTGACTCTTAAAGTTATATTTTTCCGATTCTCTTATTTTTTCTGTTAAACCCTTCTCATTGTACATCCCAGAAGTTGTGGACTCAGAAGATGACGTGCACGTGGATATTTGCTGGCAGCAACTCGAGGGCGACAACGTGTGTGCCAAACCGCTATCAGATCGCAGAACTACATACACTGAGTGTTGCTGCCTGCACGGTGTTGCCTGGAGTGAACACTGTGCCCTCTGTCCCAGGAAAGACTCTGGTGAGAAGCAGGAATCAGATAAGATAGCGATTTTTTTAGTTTCATAATGAATCTATGTACCATGTTCATAGCATAGCATATTCATACAGTAATGATCTTGTAATTTTCCATTTGATTTCAAAAGTAAATGATCATTTCTATCCCTTGTTTGCTGTTGTGTACAGCTGACTATGCAGTAATGTGCAACGTAAGAGGAAGTTCAGATAGTCTGCGAGAGCGAATAGGATATGAGTATGGTGTTGAGGGGATAGATGACCCTGCAGAACATTTTGGCCCTCCATACTGGGATCATTACGGCGGTGCTGGTGGACCCTATGATATTTCTGAAGGTGAGAACTACTACGGCGTTCAACAGCCACCCCTCCACGTCCCCGTCCGTGTGCCCAGTGTGCAGCCGAGAGAGTACCAGCCGCAGCGAGTGGATCCATATGCTGGTGACTATATGCATGCAGTTTTGTTCTGTTTTAGTAGTTTAACATAATATTTCATAAGCTTATCAGGTATAGGCAAATATACCTACCTGGGATTCAAAGTAGCTTTAATATATACAGCAGCTACAGTACTGTGCAAAAGTCTTGAGCCACACCCTGCTTTCTTTATATTTTGCTAGGAAATGGGAAATCAGTACATCAGTTTATTAAATTGTGCAAACATACATGGATATATATATATATAGCATATTAGGCAGAAACTTAGCAGCTTGTACCATTCTAACAAGCCTGAAAGTCAGTATTTAGTATGAGCACCTCTATTCTTGAACACAGCCTGAACTCTCTTAGGCAAGCTTTCTTGTAATTGCTTAAGTAGTCTTCAGGAATAGTTCTCCAGGCTTTTTGAAGGACATTCAAAGCTCTTCTTTGGATGTTGGCTCATACTTGTTAAGCATTATGACAAGATGATCCCACACCGCTTCAATAATGTTGAGCTCTTGGCTCTGGGGAGATCAGTGACTGACAGTATTCCATTCTGTGTTTTTCTATCCAGGTATGTTTTTACTGTATCGGCAGTGTGTTTAGGATTATTGTCATGCTTAAGAATGAAGCTGTTTCCAATCAAACCAGATAGTATTGCATGGTGGATCAAATCTGATCTATTGTTCATAATTCTAACAGTTGTGACAAGATCCCAAGATGATCACAGATACCTGTAGACACTCACTGCTGTACCTCTCTACTGTCATCTTCTTTGTACATTTTGACAAGTTGAACCAAAAATTTCTAATTTGGATTCTTTACTCCATAAGACCTGTTATCTCTGATTATCGGCCCAATCACTGTGTAATTTTGGATACTTCAGCCATTTCTCCTTCTTTCCCTTCCTTAAGAATGGCCTTTTGATAGCCACCCTTTGAATGAGACCTTTCCTGATAAGGCTTCATTGAGAAATTTGTCCAATTTCTTAAAGACGTAGCTTACAAACACTCTTCATCTGCTGTAGATAATTTTTTTGTTTTAAAGACACACCGCACACCATTCCAATATATGTCAGTTTTTCATCTAATAGCTCTTTGTAAATCACCTTGTTGGTGCAATTACAATACAGTTTTATGCTGTCAAACATCATTATATTTAAAATTTTATGCAGATTCAATAACAGAAATTAGAGCAAATTATGTGTTGTTGAAAGGGTTAATAGTAGCAAAATGGCTGAAGAAATGACCTAAAATTGGTTCTTTGCTAAGTTGTCTCTTAAGACAACTTGTCTCTTAAGACAACTTAGCAACAACACAACACTAGTTCATCCCTCGAGTTTGGTGCTTTTTTAATCTTTAATGATCGATGGATCAGTGTTAAATGGCTTAAACATTGCTGAGAAAATGGTCAAGGACTGGGGTGAAAATGAGTGAAAAAGCTGCTTTTTCACTCATTTCCAAAGAAAAACTTTGAAAGACCTTTAAAAGCCTGGAGAACTGTAGCTCAAGTACAAGATACAAGTCTGGCTTAGAACTAGAATGTAAAGAAATGACGGGTGGCTCAAAACTTTTGTACAGCAACGTATAGGCCAGAATATTTTATGTTAGTTTTGTGAACAAGGATATCAAATGACCCATTAGTGGACTGGATGTCCTAACAGGTCAGCTGACGTCTAGCATTATGAGAGTTTGGGAAAATATTTTCTTTAAATAAATGTTGCAACAATATCATGTCTGTCGGTATATTTGTCCAATCAGAACGCTATGAAGGTTTTGAAGGTCTCCGGGCGGAGGAATGTGGAATCCTGAATGGGTGTGAAAACGGTCGCTGCGTTCGAGTGCGAGAGGGCTACACCTGCGACTGCTTAGACGGTTATGAACTTGATCTAGACAAGATGGCCTGTATAGGTGGGTTTTTCCTGCAGCATCTTTAGATCATGTTTTCCTAATAAAGAATGTTCAGGGGCTTCCTTGGATCAATAGGAGAATCAGTCACTTCATATAACATCATATCTCATTTAAAAATATGGTGCTGAATCTTGAAAACAAACCACAGTGAACTCTGCTTTCATGTTTCAACCTTCTGGAGCCAGTAGGGTAACTCTTCATGCTGTAAATCTTTGCCCTCAAGGAGAAGCTTTAAATTTAACAACCTTGCATTAACTTATGTTTTATGGGAAACTAATGAAAGCCGTGTACTCCACAAAACCATCGTGTGTTACCCTTTGGTTTGACATTCCCTGGTTGTACGCTGCCAAGAGAAAGGAGGCCTTGAATCTTAGCCACTTGGTGTGTTACATGAGATATTTTTTTTAAATGTACTTTGTTTGTTTTGTAAGAATAATAAATGAAATTCTATGATTGCAAGATTGTGTCCGCTACAGGCTTATCGACTTCAAGGCCAGCCAGTTTTCCCAAGAAAAGTCATTGAAAACCGTGGAAACATGTGGGAGCTATGCAACTCATGCCCTGCCTCCTTTTATAAATCTCACCGCTAGCGTTTCCCCAGCAGAACATGACATAAACACAAAGAGGGTCATTTGAGATTGACTGCTATGAAATGACAATCAGACCTCCCATGCTGGAAAAGAGAAAGAACAACCTGTTGAAGGCCAAAAGGAAACACAATCCAGTGGATTGTTAATTTTACCATCATTCTTAGAAGTCCGGCTCTCAAGATGGCTGGGAAATCGAGTGCAGATCCTGTCCAGCTGACACGCAACATGACGGCATGTTTGATTAAAGATATATGAGATTCTATGCAACACGTTTATCGTGTGGAGGGAAAGTACCTCCAACAGCAAACCTTTGTGAAAGTAATTAAAACACTTGTGTTGGTCACTTGTTGAGCAGCTACGGCTGAGGAGATAGGATGAGCTGTCCACTTATCAGAAGGTTGGTGGTTTGATCCCCACCTCCTCCAGTCCATATATTGAGTGTCCTTGGCAGGAAGCTGAACCCCAAATTGCCCCTGATGCATTCACTGATTTGTGTACTGTATGATGTGAGTCGAACAATACTTCAAGAGAAAGGCAAGCACCTAATCCTCACATTTGAGAACTATTAGCTGTTTGATTTATTTTCTTGAAAAACAAGTAATTATCAAAAGTATTTTCATGTGTTTAAATCATAGTTTCTGATGTGGTCATGTATCACGATGAAAAGTTAGAACAGAACTCAAATTTGTTGGAGTTTAACATGGAAAGGAAAGGAAAGGAAAGCAAGGAGAGGAAAGAACAGGAAAGGGAAGGAAAGGAAAGAATTATAATTTTGAGGTGACCCCTCAGCAGCAGATGTGTCATAGGCAGCTTTTCCTTCTTGGATTCTCCCTGCTGACTAACTCATGCTGTGTCCTTTCTCCTCAGACATAAACGAGTGTGAGGACATCAGCGACAAAGTGCCTTTGTGTCAGAACGGGGAGTGCACAAACACAGAGGGATCGTACAAATGCACCTGCTTGCCGGGCTTCGTGGCCTCCGCCAAGCCACACAAATGCATCCCGGCGATCCCAGAGTCTAGGCTTAGGGAGGCAGGAAACTGAGTATGTTGGAGTGCCGGCTTCTCTGCCCATTTTCCCCCAGGGCTTGACTCTAAACCTCCAACAGTAATGCTGAAACGTCCAGTCTCGTTTCCCTACATACCACACGCACACATACTGACACATGTACATATAGAAAACACACACTTGCATTCAGCACAGGATGCATTTATATCCCCCTCACACACATTCAAGAGGACCAGGAATTGTGCAGTGAATGTATTACATGGGATTTAGCATTCTCCAAATATCCATTTGCCTTAAAGGGATTTTGTGGACTGATCTTTTTTATTCAGTAAGCCCAGGCAATTTGATATGCAGATATATATATTTCCACTTTATTTTCTCTATCACCTTCTCTTTTTGTGTGTTATTTATTTCATTTACATGACGGGCCTCTGCTAACTAAGAAAGCAAAATATTTCAGATGGCGTACTTGATTCGTCTCGTTTTACTTGTCTCGGTAATTGATATCAGAGACAGTGTGGGAAAATAATAAATGTATTTTGTAAAAGAAGGAATGTCATCAGAAATCAGCCATACTGTATATTGGGATGCTCATCACTGTCAAACCTCTCATCAATTCCTCAGTCTCAATTACATTGGACTAAACAGAAATTCAACACGGAACTTTTCCCACAGCTGTCTTTCTTTAAGATGACCTACAAGCTGCCATTGAAGAAGCTCTGGACCAAGAACTGGGAGGTCAAAGCAGCGAAACTTCCATAATACCAGCTTCACCCTTTATGTGGGCATGGAGAGACTGTAGATGTATAAGATGATCTGTGTGACACACGGAAAGCATTGTGATGTACTCTCACTGACCAGATCATTAGGTGTACCTTGCTAGTACTGGTTTGGGCCCCCTTTTGCCTTCAGAACTGCCTTAATTATTTGTGGCATAGATTTAACAAGGTCCTGGAAACATTCAGCAGAGATTTTGGTCAGTTTAAGTACAGTGATCTCATTTTCATGTTGAAGAAACCAGTTTGAGATGATTAGAACCTTGTGACACAGAGTATTTTCCTGCTGGATGCAGCCATCTGAAGATGGGTACACAGTGGTCATAAAGGGATGGACATGATCAACAACAATACTTTGGTAGACTTATTTGGTACTAATGAGCCCAGGTGGGATCTCTGCTTATCCTCCTGAGACCCAGCTTGTTCATTTATGTCCTCTGTAGTGGACAAACAAATCACAATAAAGTTCAACTGAAAGATTTTTTTTTCTCAGTTCTCAGGAGGAGAAATGTGCCAAGAAAATATCCCTCACACCATTACACCACCACCACCAGAACCAATGATCCATGCTTTCATGTTGATTATTCCAAATTCTGACCCAGCCATCTAAATGTCATAGCAGAAATGGAGACTCATCAGACCAGGCAGCGTTTTTCCAATCTTTGTTTGTCCAATTTTGGTGAATCTGACAGGACTTGCTCCCAGTGTGGTCGTTTGCAGCTGTAGCCAATCTGAAAGTTTAACATGTACATAGACCCTTCTTCTAAAACCTACAGATGGTCATGTGGGAAAAATCTAAGCAGATCAGCTGATCAAATCCCCCCTGCCACCTCGGCATCAACAACCATGTCCCATTAAGTTACTTAAATCACCTTTTTTCCCCATTCTGATGCGTACTTTGATCTTCATCAACTCGTCATGACCAGGTCTATTTACTAAAATGTAGAGTCGCTGCCATGTAATTGGCTGATTAGAGAGTTCCATTAAGGAGCAGATAAACAGTTGTACCTAATGAAATGGACAGTGAGCGTATTTAAACTGTCTTCTTATGTTTGACTCCATTTTCATGCGATATCAGCAGCAATGTAGGAAAACAGTACCTTTCTTATTAACAGTATTAAGCTTGTTTTACAGTAGACGATCACAGCGTTGATTCTTCTCTTTGTTGGCTTTGAAAGTGTGCGACGGCAAATTTGTTTCATGCAACCACATCAAACAGGCAAAAGGATTTCTTTTTCCACACATAACATATTTGGAATTCGAATCTCACATCCAGACACTTCCCATGTCTGCATCTCTGAACACATGTAAAGACAAAGGCTTCATTTGTTGGAGAGGTTTGGTATATTTTGTACAGATCTAGTACTATGTATTATTTTTGTTATATATTCTCTCATTGCATTATAGCACAACAAATATTTTGTTCGACATAAAACATAAAATGTAAGAAATATCTGTCATTATAGCTTTTTGTAGATTTATATGTCTGTAAAAATGTTTTTTAAAGCATTTCTTTTTATGTATGAGGAGAGTGGCTGACACTGTACCAGAGGAACTGTGTGAATACCCTGCCCTGTGGAGCAGACAATGAATTATATTTTTTGGAAGTGGCAGCACTGTTCTAATTACAGACATTCTGACTCCTCCATCGCAAAGACGACGCTTTTGGAATGCGAGCACCCACTTCTGCACATCACAACTTTACAGCTAAATATTAGTCGTTGTGAACTTTATTTGCTTTAGTCTCTGGTGGATCCTTATGTCATGAATGTATCATAGACAGTATCAGCTTTCTGGTTTCTGAGTAACCACACGTGCCTTGTAGTCTTGTATATTCAGGATGAAATTGCAGCAACACAGAAACATTAAAGTCTAATTCAGAGTCTGGAGGATGACTAAATTTTGCCATTAACCTGCTTCCCTAGCCTATAAACCTACAGTTGTATAAATATTTTGTGTTGTTTTCTACATCCACTATTCTCTTCTGGTTAAATCATCACCTGAACCATAACTTTAAGATTTAAAAGAATATTTAAAATCTTTCAAAACCACAAATAACCTGAGATAAATGTAAAGCTGTGGTCAGTGGAAACATCATGCTCATTCATTTTGTTTACCTCTTGACTGTAATCACTATCAGTCATCAAAATAAAACATAAAAAAAAAAGATCTGCGCGTTTGATAATTTACTTTGACAAATAGCACCCAACACACATTGCATTCACCATGTGTATACGCACAGAGTAATTTGGGGAGTTAACTGGGATAAAACAAGAACAGTAAGTTTGTTTTTGTATGCGATATACAAATGATGATCATTAAAGTGATTAGGGCTTATTGCTACACAAAGCTGTGAGGTTCCCAAACAGTGTGGTTAAAGTATCTACACCAATCATGGGCATATTATTTTGTAATCATGATATGTTTGGTGGTAATTGTTGGAACAATTTAAATCAATAAATAAAAACTAATAACTTATTTTATATTTTTAAAATAGTGTTTAATTATACTATAAGCTATCAAATCATTCTGAAGTAAAAGTATTGATGCAGAAACACATCTTGTGGTTAAACACGTGTAGGATTTCTTTCTTTTTCATTTTTTCACAAATGTCAGTGTTTTTCCCTCTAAAATAAATTAAGCCATATTAGTAACTACTGATGTTACTGAATTATTATTAAAGTAAATTTGTTTGAGAAACCATATAAATTTTTGGTAGCATTTGCGTGCACGTCATTCTTTCTGTCTGTAAACACATTAGCTCAAAAAGGCTTGAGAAACTTTGCAGGGGTGTAGAATGATGTGATGATTTATTGGTCAAAAATGGACAAAAAGCCTTATGACTTCGATAAATACTGTGATGACTATGATTCTTACACGTATGTTGTGTCCTGTCAACATATAGAAAGCAACATAAAACAATAAAAAATATCTTGTCACATTTGACCTCTGACCTCAGCTTCAGGGTGATTGATCTGAAGGCCAAAGTTTTACTATGTTTCTTGCTGTCAGTGTTTGTAATGATAACATATGGGTATATAAAGAATGATATATACGTATATTACAGTAACAGGTTATAACAATATGAATACATGTTCCTGAATGAGTAGCATTATTTTCTGGAAAACAAAAAAAAAACCTCTAGATTTTTATTACTAAACATTTAATCAAATTTTATTAAGTAATCAACTGAATGCTACCCATATATAGCTATAGCAACGTAAATAAAAAAAAATAATAATTGTACTCAAAACATAACAAAAGCCTACAATTTGCACCTGTTTCTACTGCACTACAAATTTCTTAAACTACATTTAAAAATACAAAATAAAGTTAAATAAAGATATACACAATATAATACTTTTCCTTTTGTTTTGACAACTATTTGTTAGGATGATCTATGACAAAATAACATTTTATTTAAATTAATACAGTTGTTTTGAATGCAGGGGTTGACAGAAATGAACACACACAAACATGCTGACAGTTTTTCTTCAGACTGTGGTAAATTAAAAGCTTAAAATGTCAAAGAAAAATGATTCAACATTGCAGCGCAAGACTGATCAGTGATGGATCAAATCCAGTTCCTATAATCCGTGTATCCACTAGGCTAACGAGTGTGGGGTCAGCAAGTGCATACTGTGTTAACAAAATCTACCGTGAGAGGTTCTCTTATTAATTAAACGTACTTATTATACTATATTTCCCTCTAGTGGGCTTACTTCTGAACTACACCTACTTATTCACGCCTTTCCACATTGGCCAAATTTTAAATGCGTTTATTCGCAATCTAAAAAGCGGCTCCCTGATCTGGTGATATGTTATACCATGAGTGTATTAAGGAAAACGGAAATGTACAAACACAATATTAAACAATATTAACAAACAATATTTTAGAAAAATCTCAAAGAAAAATCCCTAACATGCCAACATGACCCTTTCAGGGATCCGTAGGTAGGTATCCCTACGACATCCCAGAAGGATTTTGGGAAATTTAGTTTATTCTTTAATCGTCCATCGTCCATATAAATACGTGGATGTATTACACAGGAATACATCTCCTAGAAGCCAGCGTGTCTCAAACGTGTTTCATTGACTCGAGCTACAACCTCCCGTAAGGTGTCGGGTTGCTCCTAATGTAAACCCACTGATTAATTAAGCTGTAATTGTAGACTGTTAGCTCCTAGCTAATATTATTCTAAATGTCGCCATTGGACCAGCGGCGTACTTAGCTAGAAAGTTAGAGAGGGGGGTTATTGAAGACATTTCTCATTAAGTTGGGGACAGTGTAACTGATATCATGTGTTGTAATTTGTTGAGTAGACTAGGTGCGACGTTCACTGTCGGTATCGCCTGTTTTGACACACAGCTTTGAGAAGTGTTGCTAGCTGTTCAAACGTTTCTTCCTATTAATATCCGTGCTGAGTCTAGCTCCTCGCCCCCTGACAGCGCAGTTAGGTATCACCACATATCATATGGTTAGGTAGTATCACCCAAATACTGATTTACCTGGTGGGAAAGGGATCTAGTTGTTTGTATAACAGGGTTATTTTCCTAATGGCAAAAGCAGAATGCACTCCAAAGTGGAACACCTTAGCACTACGGAACAGGAAAACATGCCCCACACCAGAAAAGAGCTTTCAGACCACATTCACTCCTGTGTCCAAGGACAAGAACAGTCAAACTGCTGGACACTTAGCAGGAGGTGACACACAGTCCTCAAACGGACCATCTGGTCAGTTTTTGGCTAGAGGAAGCATAGAGTCTCCAAGCAAAGTGCTGCTGATGCTGGTGGCAGGGCTGTCTTTTTCTACACGCCTCTACAAGATAACTGAGCCCCCTCATGTGTGGTGAGTGACATTTACTCCATGAAGCAATGCTTACTCTGAGTCTTCACCTGTTTACAAGATGAGTGATTTGGGTCTTTCAGCTGGGATGAGACTCACTTTGGAAAAATGGGGAGCTACTACATCAACAGGACCTTCTTCTTTGATGTCCACCCTCCTCTTGGGAAGGTGAGATGGCAGAGTATGTCTTTGGCCTGTCTTCATGCAAGGCTCTTCAGTCCCGTACCTGTTGACCTTTGACACTCTGTTGCAGATGCTGATAGGACTGGCTGGTTACATGAGTGGCTATGATGGCACCTTTCCTTTCATAAAGCCGGGAGATAAATATGAAAACCAAAACTACTGGGGGATGAGAGGGGTATGCTGCTTGTCACACTTGGAAAACTGCTTTTTGGGTCAAAATATGAATTGACCAAATATAAGAATTCCCAGTCTGACACTCTGATTTCCCTGATAAAAAAAATCCTGGTTTATGATATGCTTCTGAACATTAAATCTGCTAAATTAGTTTGCATGTTAATACAAAAAAAAAAAAAGAGTTTTTGTGCTGATCTCAGGGGCATTTTCAAGCCTTTTCTGAAGTGCATTTTCTGCGTAATCACCAGTTAACCTAACCCCACAAACTGTATCTTTCTGGATTGTGGGAGGAAGCCAAAGTACCTGGAAAACATGCAAACTCCACCCAGAAAGGTCCCAGTAGGATGGTGGATTTGAACCCAACATTCTTTCTGTGAGCTATTGCTAAGCACCATACTAAATGTATGCTCTTTTTCATAAAGTCTGTCAATTTCACAGGTATTGAAATATACCCTCTGGAGCTGTGCTTATAAAGAAAAATGTAAATATTTAAACAATTAGTTTGAGGAAAATGTATAATGCCCCTAACTTCATCACAAAATATGTATATTTTATATGCAAACTTAAAATAGTAGAAAGCTCAAAATTGGTGGTTTCTTTATGAAGAAGTGTCTCAGAGATGGTCAGACTGGAAGCATGTATGCAGTCGACATGGAATTTCCTAATTGGCGATACAGTTT